>NC_056727.1:1229234515-1229247015 GCF_019279795.1 Protopterus annectens | reverse complement strand
TTGATAAAATTGTTTAATATTGAGTGTACTGAAACTGCTTGCACTAATTTTAGTATTAAATTATTGAGTTTTTTTTACTATAATTAGTTTACTGGCTCTTGTTGGTGGCAGAAGAAGGTTTCCAGGCTAGTTGTTTTGTACTCAGTAAGTCCACCCAAACATCTTTCTAAAATCGTACTCCAATCAGTTATCGTTAGCTCTGTCACCAGACTGATTCCTCTCGGTATCATGGACCAGCACTTCCACACAACTTTGCTACTCAGCCTGATTGAGATGGGTATCATCAGGCCATATAAGAATTGTCTCTTGCTGCCTGATCATCATCTATCACTCAAACCGCATAACACAGTTTGTGAGAAATGTACATATATAATATCCTTGGAGGCAAAAATCTCACATACAGTAAACTTAGACACCAAAATCATCAGCAGTACACCACACATCACACCTCTCCAAGGCCATCACAATACACCTAATCCATCCTGTGCTGAAGTTCTAAAGATTTACTTCCCTAGATCTTAAAGACCTGTAAATCACAATGCAGGCACAAAGTACACTCAGCATATTAAGCTTACTTCCTCATATAGCGCAAGAAGTCCCAAATTCACTGATGTTAAGTCAGTAAGACAGGCATTGACCCAACCAAACATTCTTGTGATAGGTGACTCCACTGTAAGACATACAGATGTACCTCTTACCAGGCGGAGCAAGGAAAGGGTGATAGTTAGTTGCTTGTCTGGCACCAGGATCCATCAGATCACACATGCACTCAAGTCCTTGAACAACAACTACACGTTCATGCTTCTGTCAAGGACTTGAGGTGTACCTCCCTGGATTATATGAAGAGAAACATGATGGAGCTTTCGGACTGTGTCTAAGGCAGATATGAGACTACCACTGAGCAGCATTCTACCCACTCCAAGGATGCTGCTGCGATATGAGCAAAGAATAACTGACTTCAATAATTGGCTTAGTTTTTGATGTCATTCAAAAGGGGTCCAATATTTGTCAGCCTGGGAGCATACGATCAACAGGCCACTCTTCTACTCCAGGGATAGCCTGCATCTGTCCTTTCTAGAGTTTCAATTACTGGAAAATACATTGTCCATTCCCATAGTGCCTTTTAGACAATGCCAACCTGATAAACCTTCCAACATAACAAAATAAGCAAAGGAAAATATGAAGGTGTTACTGATCAATGCTAAGAGCCCAAACAGCACTCTCGACTCCCTACAAGCCCTTCTCACCCTGGAAGACACTAACGTCTGTGTAGTGACTGAGACATGGTTTAAAATAGTAGACAGCACTCCTGCTGTACAGAGCTATAATGCCTTCCACACATTTAGACTAGCTACTGTACAGGAAAGTAAAAAAGGTGGAGGTGTATACTCACATCAAGGTTGCTAAAGCGTCAGAAAGGTCTCGTAACATATCTTAGCTAGCTATAAAACTCCCTCAATGACAAAAGAAAGCCACAATGCCTATCTACAGGAGCTAAAATCACTCAGTATTCATCCCAACACCATTTTCCTAGGTGATCTCAACTATCCAACTATAGGTTGGGAAACCTACACCCCCACTAGTGCACAAGCACAGAGGTATTTGAACTTTGTCAATATAAATACCATGGAACAATTAGTCAAAGTACCCAATGGGGAATAACATCTCTGATCCTGTCCTTACTAATATGGGAGCATCTTGCATCATCCCTTGCATGTCTTCATCACTTGATAGGTCTGACCATAAAGCAGTCTCCTTCAAAATAAAAGTGAAACTGGTGAGCCCTTCCACCCAAGGTATCTTTAGTCATTTCTTTAAGACAGGCAACCTACTCCTAAGTGATACACTGGCAAGCATCAAATCCCCCCAAAACCTAGTTAATTCTGCTGAATTCACAGAAATGTACATCACTACAATCTACCAGCATGTAAACAACTGCACAGATGCAGCTGTACCCCATAGGACCAAGTGCAGGGCAAACCCCAGAATCAAACCCACATGATGGAATTATAATATCAACAAGCTTTATAAAGAAACATCTTTTGACCAAAAGTAAGAATAGTAATTCTCAGAATGTTAGAGCCCTTGTCACTGAAATAAAGAAACATCTCAGAAGCTTAATAAAATCCACCAAAGCCAAGTTTAAGGCTAAAATAGTTACCCAGGCCAAAGATGATCACAAGGGATTTTCTAGTTATGTTCGCAATCATACCTCTCAACTGTCCAGATTTTTGGCTCATACTTTTAGTCTGTTCCTCACAACATTTGTGGTTTTCTGGTAAACCACTGGTATGATCTGAAGACTGAAGTCACTAAATAATGACATTCATCTGAGTTTAAGATTTCAAATCCTTCAGAAAATGTATGTTAAGACAAACCCTGTTACTCTAGCAACTTTCTAAGTTTTTAAGAGCAATATTTAAAAGATGTTCCTATTTGTGGGCCTTGGTCCCTCCATTTTGTCAGGCTTTGTTGAGATTTCTAGCAGTAAGAGGTTGAGAGGTATGCTCGCAATTTCAAAAGCACAATACAGCAATGCAATGAGTTAACTGTGAGTAATGTTACCTATGCTGAGGCTGAAGATATAGTGAACCTACTGGCCAATGAACCTAGCTATAACTTTACCCCCATCTTTCCTCCATCAGGTCCTCAAAATATACCTGAAACTGGCTTGCCTCCAGCTATCTCACAAGATCAAGTCCTAAAGGTGCTATCAAAAGCTAAAAATACTGCATTGGCGGCTCCTGACAATATCCCTGGATGTATCTTAAATAGCATGAAGCACAATTTAGCCATACCATAAACAACACTGTTCAGTCACAGCCTCCATACAGGTTTTGTACCAAGTGACTGGAAAATAGCTACAGTCATTCCTCTGCATAAGGGAGGGCCTTCCACAGACCGAGGCAGTTACAAACCCATAAATCTGATCAGCCTCAAATGCAAATTCATGGAAAGACTTATGGACTTAACCAATCGATCAGGACATACAGAACCTCTAAACACTGGACCCATCTCAGTTTGGATTTGTCAAGGGCTGGTCATGTTTACTCAACCTGGTGGATTAAGGTAAAACAGTACACACTACATACTTCAACTTGGCCAAAGTTTTTGACACAATGTTCAACACAGGCATAGCAGAAAAGCTAAATAAACTGGGAATAGCCCCCTATGTCACCCACTGGATTGCCAGCTGGCTCACAGATAGGATGCAGGTAATCAAAACAGGGGAAGTTACTTTCACAAATAGACCAGTCATCAGTGGAGTCCACCAGGGTTCTGTGTTGGGACCTTTCCTGTTTAGTATCAACTTTTCAAAAGTAAAAGCCAATACCAAGGAGCCCTGGCTGACTAATTTTTCAGATGACTGTAATCTAGGAGCAGTCATTGAATCCACAAATGACTTAGCCATCCTGCAGGAAGGTTTGTCTCAAATAAATAACTGGTGTCAAAATCATGGTCTGAAACATAATGCCAAAAATGAATTATTGTATCCTTTGTGAAGTCATCTACCCAGGGAACTACCACATTGACAATACACCCAGAAGAATTTTTCAGTTGTGTGGGATTTGGAAACTTATGTGGAGAGTGGCCTAACTTTTATTTTATTATTTTCTTTATTTTAAATTTGTTAACACGGAAATTCCGACTGGACCAGGTCCATTTTCAGCAGAGGCCTGGGGAGAAAAGTTCCGGCATCTAGTTGTACAAAAACATTACAGCAAGTATAATACACAAATAAGATGTAGTAAACAGGTTACAACATATATGGTGAACATAGTATTGTAACAAGAAATAACTAAAAACACTTCAAATAAATTATGGTGTAGAAAATAAGTAAAATGACAATGTCAGTTATACATTGGTAAGAGAAGAAAATATATTAAGTAAATTCTACAGTTAAAAGTTCAACTTTTCAAATGAACAAGCAGGCAGCTGATCCGAGATCAAGCAGGTGATCAGAGAGCAATTTGGAGAGTTAATAGCAGTATGGGTAAGGTTATGTGATACAGGGACATAACTTTTGACCAATGTGTGTCTATTTTTGTAAGAGAGTCCTTCTATACTGCACAGCTTATAAACAAAGAGATAGTGTCTAAATCTAGGAATGTCTCAGCCCTGATTAGGCCAATCATTGACTATAATGTCCCCTTTGGCATCTGTCCAGACACATGAAACAGCTGGAATGTTCACAGAGATACCTTACTAAAAGGAAACAAGACCTTACATGGATCAACTCTTAGCCCTTTCTCTATACTCGGTATCCTACAGACTGCTAAGAGGTGACCTAACACTTGTATAAAAGGCATCCTCTGACCCAATACTAACAGATTTACTGCACATCAGCAGGTCAAATGGCATCAGAAATACTCAGTCTAGGGGTCTAAACTTCTTCTGCAACATCAACAGAACAGTTTGGAAGGATAGGTATATTTCATATAGAATACAGCTGCTGTGGAACAAACTCCCCATCCATATAAAATAAAAGTCATCCCTGTCCATTTTCAAGTGCAACTTAGATCTATGGGTGTGAAACAGAAAATTTACACTAAGACTGTCCCCCGTACAGCTAAAAGACAGAGGCAACTAAACGGTTTATCCCATGCATAGGTCCCCTCAAATTATCTGTAGTTTGATTCCAGTTATTCTTATTAGGAGTAATAAGCTCATAGGTGTGTACTAGGCTAATGACCCTGGGGCCTTTACAAGACTAGCCCATAGGATTACCCTGGCATCATGCCACCCGACCTTAGTTCCCAGAGCCTCTGTCGAGAAAAGTTACTGGAGTGATCCCTGGAGTGAATTTTCTATTGCCCATCCACCCATCAAGGTCTCTCTTGAAGAGGGCCAGTGAGGTGCTCTGCTTGACATGTATGAGAAGTCTATTCCAGAGCATGGGCAGTCTCTGGGTTATGAACCTGTCCCTTCAGCATGTTCTGTTGATTGTGGTAATGAGGTTGGGATAGGTTAATTCAAACACAAAAAGGGAACTTAGCTACACTAAAAATGACCCACAAGGGCAGCTAGTGTAGTACTTACCTATGAACCTATTTTGTCCAACTAGAAACAATGGTGTTTGTGTAATGTCAGTACATTCATATAATGTTGCTCTTTTTAGAAACTGAACAGTCAAGCTATGTAACTCTGCCAGCTAATGCCATGTGAATGAAACACAAGCACCACTGTGGAAGTCTTAACACAGCTGTGACACTCAACCTACGCTAACTTATTACATCATATGTATGTGTCAGAAACAATCTCTTTGAGATATAAGGGATGGGGAGGCATTTCCCACTGTAAATATACACATTATAACTGTGGTAGATGCCATTCATGCATAACAGTATAAGGCTACACAATGCTAACAGTCATTCAATGTGGATGTTGAACACGTGAGCATTTGAGTGTAGAAAATACATGATATTGTAGAGAATGACTATGCAACAGTATAAGTGTCACAACGATTATGAGATATGTCAGTATTTCAAGGCATTACAACATGTTATTGCAGCAAGATGTATGTGTGCCTGTAATTGCTGTACCAAGGCAACAACATACAGAATGTTGTCTCATTCCGTTATGCCAGAGGACATGCTTACTACATATGTTATGTAAAGAAAATGTAATCAAATGACATTATTACTCTAAATAAAAGGATAGCTATGTTAGAAAATATCATAGATTTTTGTAACAGAAATCAACATCTATACACACACACTGCAGATATGTTTGACAACAGTGTTAGTGACATGTACAGTCACAGTAAGTCTGACACAACGTAGTTTGAGCAGTAATGGCTGGATTTGAACTAACTACCTATGATCAAAAGCTACAAATTAGTGCCTGAATCCCAAGTGCTACATATGTTGAGGTAAAATTGTGAGGGTCTATATCAGATCATCAAAGTGTTAATACTTTGACTGGTCTAATATCGACCTGAAAACAGCGAACGCTGAAAATAGCGAAGCTGCAGATAACCTCATTTTTCCTAGGGAAAGAATTCAGTTGTCCGTTTCTGTGGCTTTGCTATTTTCAGCTTTATGGTGGAAAGTTGCGGGTTGGATTCAGGTAAGTGTGCGATTGTGTGGACGTTAGGATTAAGGTGCAGGTGAGGTGAGTGTGCGATAGTGATGGACCTTAGGGTTAGGGTTTGGGTTAAGGATAGTGGATATATAGCACTGTATGTACAGTTTAGTGTGGGGTTAGATGTAGGATTTTATGTGTATGTGTGTGGATTGCTGTTTTTTTGGTGTACTTGTGTTGTGTGTGCATTTCTCGGAACAGTGATTTTTTTTCCCAGGGAAAAATTTGTTGTTCTGAGCTTTTGATGTTTTTAGATTTCATGGTTGGAAGTTTGAGGTTGTTGTATTCGATGATGTGCTATTTCGTTGAACTGATATAGACCCCAATTGTGACAGTGCACAGTTGAACGGATGACATCACCACTGTTTATTAGTTGGATATTTATGCTAAAAAGTAGACAAAGGGCACAGCAACACTGCACAGCTACATATCACATATGTATTTTAAGTATACACAGCGTGAGAGTGAAAGACACATTCATGGATAACCTCAAACAACCTAGCTATGTAGTTTCACAATGTACAAAGCCTAGTATCAAAGTCATTCCCCACAGAAGTTGCACTGCAATTGTGAGATACTGCATTGTGATAGCATTATGTAATCATTGTGTTTCCAAAGTTATTTTCCCTGGAGATGCTAGGATTTGCTAGTTTAACACTGTTCCACTGTAAATACATTTCATAAGTGGGTGTGTACATAAAGGTGTTTGTGAGGTAGCCATTTGTGTATGACAGTTATCACGTTCACACTATTTAAGTAAAGATGCCCTCAAGCCACCTACTTATCTAGTTATACCATCTATACAGCACATTATCAGCAGCCAGTACCACAGGAGAATCCTGTGTACAAGTGAGGCATTCAGCATCTATGAATAGATAACCTCAGCAGTGTATTGCCGAGGAGATGTGTGCGGCAAAATGACTGGAACAGGTGGTGCCTGTGCATCACAGGTTTTCAGACACATGTGTGTGTGCACTGGACAACTTAACAGAGCTGTGATTGTCCTGTGTAATTACATACTTCTCTACTAAGATTTAGATACCGTCCTTCATGCACATTGCATTACATGTGCCTATTTCACAGTGTGGGATGCCACAGAAATTCAGAGTTTTAAGTGACTGGATTATCAATCAAACTTTCCTGCCACTCTATTCCTGGATGATTGCACACTTGTTTTGTCTCATACTTGCACAACATCCATTTACAAGACAAACAGACAGCTTCATAGGACAGTCCACTGCAGAATAACAGTGATGGGTTATGTGTGAACAGGTTAAGCAATGTTGTAACACAGTTGCAAATGTAACCATTGGCGGGCAGATGTACATTAACCAACTGAATTAATTGAGCCAACATCACTCTGAAATCAAGATAACCTGTTGACAAAATTAATGAAAACATACAAACATTGTACAACTTTAACAAATTATTTTATTTTATTTTTTCTTTTACTCTCTGCCAGATGTGCAGCATTGCCAAGCTGAATTGAGCTGCTGATGGCAACGTATTAGTGAATAGATTACCATATTTTGAAGTGTTAAACTTAGAATGGGAATTAGCAGTAGACTATGTTGCTTTGTGCCAACTTTCTTGTAAAGAAGCATTATACACATATAAACAGCATGTGTGAATCTGATGGAATATAGAAACAACATGTAGCTTTGAATCACAACGTTTTATTGGATGACACAGTATTGATGGGAAGAGTTGAACAGCTGATATCAGGAATACACAATACAGACATAACACATTAGCGTATATTTCATTTCTACACATTTATGTGATGTTACTTTTTGATTTATAGGCATAATTATTCAAGTAAGATCTGTACAAGACAGGCTTCACAACAGGGAGGAGGTACATTAATATAGCAGCAGGATAATGGCGTGTCAAGGAAAGTTGTAGCAAAGATTTACAGTCACAAGAGTCATGCAAAACATTCAGAAATATTTTTCATCCATCTGGATTTGAACCTTTAGAGCATTCCAAGAAAAAAATATACATGAGTATTATCTAAGTACACCACATGGGAAGTCACACTTCGGAAAGTTCAGATGTGACAGCAGATGTCAGAAAAAGAGAATGTATGTATTCATCTTCATTACCCTAATGACCGATGTAATGTGTACATCCAACTCTGGTTGAAAAGTATATTAAACTGAGTAAAGATAGCTAAGCACAGCAGTGCAAAGCACAACAGAGTGATGCAGCTGAAGGCAAACAGTATCACAAGATACTGCCATAAGTTGTGTACTTCCCTTTGATACTGCCATAAGTTGTGTACTTCCCTTTGATACTGCCATAAGTTGTGTACTTCCCTTTGGTATTGCCATAAGCTGTGTACTTCCCTTTGATACTGCCATAAGTTGTGTACTTCCCTTTGATACTGCCATAAGCTGTGTACTTCCCTTTAGCCTTAGTTGCATTTGTTGCCCAGCACCAGACATTGTGCAAATACAGAGGTGGAAGAATAATGATACAGAAGGAAGATACACTGACAAGGTGAGATAGAGGTTGGGTCAAAGTAGGTAATGAAATAAGGATAGCGGCAGCTCATAATATGTAACCAATAGGTACACATAAAATAGTGTAACAAAAACAGTCAGTAGCACTTAGCCAATGCCTTGATTAGAATCCTTGAAAGCAGATAAAAATCTGTCTATAGATGTGAGCATTACCTCATCACATTAAAAGGAATTACTGCTTTGCACCATTTAAATAACACAATTGAAGCAAAGTAACAATTTACTGAAGCAGAAGGTGTGAACAGAGAAAGAGACAGATGCAGAGAGGAATAGCAACAAATGTGCAAACTGCTTAGGGAAGAGGTGGTCAGGTAGAGTAGGTTAGGAAGCATGCACAGATAAACATGAGATAAAAGACAGACAGGGATGGTGATGGAGACAAAAGGTGGAAAGCACCATGATTGGGGATAGGTAGGTGACATCACAGGTGCACCCACATCCAGCTTGATAACTGTGAGAATCTAGTCCTCACCCTCAGAACTGTAATCACTGTCTCCTGTAGCAGCTCTCAGAGTTCATGCCAGATATGCCAACATCTTTGCAATCTGACAGAGGATCTTTGCAATCCATTGCAGGACCTTTTCAACCCTGTCAATGCATGCACCAAGGCCACACTCGATGATATCCTCTATCAGCCCTGTCAGCTCCCACAGGGTGACAAAATTGTCACCTCCACTAGTACTGCTCCAGGAGGATACCACTCCACTAGCAGCTGGGGCAGAGCTGTCTGATACAATTGAAGCATGTAGGGCAGGAGTTGTGTAGGCAATGCTTACAGGTTATGACCCTGAAGTGCTGGGAGACTGTGCTACCATCTGTGGAGGTATGGTAGACTGAGCCACAATGGTCAGTCTACCTCTCTGTGCTGCTGGTCATTTATTTTTCAGCAGCAAGGTATGTAAATTTCAGAATGTTAATAAATTGTACTCTGCAAAAAAGAGAGATAGGGAGGGGGAGAGTCAAAAAAAGAGATACTTAGATACATGGCATGACAAGTTAATTTTTTTTTCAATAAACGTTGTTTGGCAATACGTAAACAGTTATGATAATTTACTACTGTACACCTTTGCCACATACATATACGATGGAAAGGTATTAATGTGTCCTAAAATACTGTACACTCTGTACTGTCCAGGGTGCTGAGGGAAGTGCAGCAATGCTAGTCTCAATTGCAACATTGATGGCATTCCAAATTAATTTTTCAGTTTTACCTTGAGATGTAAACTGCCGTTCACTGCTACTGACCACTGGAAGTCAATGGAGTGCAGCACCAAACAGTGTGAAAACAATCAAGAAAAAAATGACACATTTTGAAACAAGTACATTAAATGTAAATTCTGATGTTTCCTCAACTTTGTTATCTTGTCACAGGAGCCTGTATGGATTTGAATCATCAAAGCAAGGTATTATGAATAATCATTTAAGGCAATTCACATATTTGACACAGAAAATGGCATATATTAGCAAGGAGTATACATATTTAGATGTGACATTGTATCAAGTCCATTTGAATGTGCAATAGAAACAAATTATGAAAGTTGTCCTTCCACATTTGCCAGTAAATGTTTGGATCAATGGGATATTAGCAGCAGTTAGGCTGCACATGTACTGATACAATATTAAACAAAGATCTCAAACAATGTAGGTATACTCATATTTTTCTTTATGGTTCCACATTCCCTTTTCTATGCTTTCCTAATGGGAATGTTATCCAATGTTTATTGTGTATGTTATCTGTATCAATGCTTAATGTACTCTTGAATATGCATAACATTTCTTACTAAGATGCAGTAAATGTGGTCATTGAAACAGCATTTGAGTGTTGGAAAAAGTTGATCTCCTAACCCAGCCAATGTACTTTCAATCTTTTTGATTAGTCTCTTCTCCCTGGCATACCCTCAGTAAGTGTACATTAATGAGGGGAGAGTGTGAAACACTGACTGTTTCTGCAGTCAGGCTAATCATAGGCACCTGCAAGCCATTAGCAGGTATCACTTCTCAATGCTTATACTTGCAGTGCTAGAATACGTGCCTGAAACTGTGCAGCTCCTTATACCTTGTTTATCTTCCTTGCATTTAGTGCAGATTGTGGTATTTAGGAATGCTAATGATGACGCACCTCATGTGCATGTTCATAGAACTGACTCTGCACCATATAAAGGTAATCGTGTAGCCGATGCACTTGTGTCATAGTGGGGAAATTGTTTGGATCCAGACAACTTGATACTGCTAAATTCACACAACGTTTGGAGATTTATCTACTTTCTACATTGCTTTCTTGTCAAGGTATGTTGCTATTTCTTACAAAATGCTTTTAGTGTAGCATTAAGGATGAATTGCAATGCCCAATACAAATCATTATTTTATCTTTCCGGTTTTTCTTTATCCTTTACTGTTGGCATAGTCCATGTATATCAGTTATTTGTCTGCATTACAAAGTTTGGTACAGAATGCTATCTGACATATTTATTTATTTATTTATTTATTTACATTTGTTGACCGGGAGTGTCCGACTGGACGTAGGTCCATTTTCAGAGGAGGCCCAGGGAAAAAAGCTACACAGTTAAAATAAACAGACAGTAGTTACATTGGATTACATAGCGATTAACAATTTAACATAGCAATTAATTACAAACATATTTACAGATGAAGAACATAGTACATCAGTAGACAACTAGAATCTTTATCTGCGAAGTACATAACAGACATTAACAAATGTTACAATAAGAAGTATATCTGACATATATTTTGTAAGTTTTATTTTCTTGGAATTTGAACAGTTGTTGCAGAAGAGTGTAGTATAACTTTGTAGCAAGATCAGGTATAGCAAGATCAGGTACTTTGCATGTGTTACCACATAGAATGTGCTAAGTTTATGATATCTACCTGGTTGACCTCCACAACAGTGGAGATGGCATTATAATAGTTTTCTACATTTCTACGTCTACATTGTGGATTAGTATTGTTAATACTGTGATGTATTACACAGTTGTACAACCTGTTCTCTGCAATACCTAACTGTTATATTTATTTTTTTGTGGGGGGGGGGGGCTGTCCTAACTTGTGTGTAGTTATTGGGAGCATTTCCTTTTAAATTGTTGTATGCATGATAGCTGTATACATTCATACATAAGCGAGTTCACTGCCATCCTGTGTTTGTATTATAAATTTAATTTTGTATCTGTGTTCTGTTTTATCTCATACAGGGATATGACACTCAAAAAGAAATATGTACCCCACAAGCCACCTTTCACTGATGCAGAAAATGAGGTCATTATCCAGGCCTTGTGATGCCATGGAGCTTTAATCTTAGTGAGAGGTACAGGTGACCAATTTGCCTGAGACAGGATATAGCAACAGGTGGTCAATCATATCATTGCTGTCTGAGGGCATGGAAGAAGTTACTCCCAGATATGACACAGGAAAAGTGATATAATAACCTCTGCCTGCCTTAGGGTGGCTGTAATTGCATAGGAATATGTGACCACAGGAGGTGGTCCTGCTACGAAACCACCGCTAAGTGAAACAGAGAAGCTCCTGTCCACTGTCAGAGAACAGATAGCTTGGCAGAGGGTTCACACACAGAATCCTTCATGTTGATACTGGTGTAGATGACAAAACCAGTGGGTCTCAGGCAGAACTTCCAGTTATGCAAAATAAAAATAATTAAGTGCCAATGTTATTTCTTTATATAAGTATATGTTATATGTCTCATATAGCTAGAGCTAGAGATAAGGGTGAGTCAGACAACACTGTGATAGAGGAGGGTGTTGGAGGATCCAACTGTTCAGTAGATTTTTATATGAGAACATTCTTAATCTGTACATATAAAGCAGATTGTTCTTGTTTCTTGTTTTATTTGCATCGTGTTACTTAACAGATTTCTTCCCT
>NC_056727.1:1229139515-1229232015 GCF_019279795.1 Protopterus annectens | reverse complement strand
CTATAAAAACCTGGACATGTAGAACACTTTGCAATATACACAATAGCTTTACTTAAACAATTCCCTTCTTGCAACTTGACTATTCTGTCAGTATTCAAACCGAACCCTATACTTTCTCTCTCATGTATATATAATGTGACAATATTTATAATTCCCACATTTTCTATCCCCTCTGTGTGTTTTTGTTCCAGATGGTTGAAGAATGTGTCATTTTCTAGAAGCCCTTTCAAGTTCTTGGCTGTTTTACAACCATGCATGGCTCACACCTGTCTGAGATGGCAGGATGTAGTGCTAGCATAGTGCTTGACTGTGTTCATGCAGACACACATACACACAATGAAAACAAAAATCACTTGCCCATACTGCCTCACACACATGCAAGCTATCTAAACAGTACTGTTGGGTGCTGTACATCTGTTGTTAATAGCCCTGATCACTGTATACTCTGACAGATACATGGGTTTATTACTCACACACACTCACTTCTGTGGTGTCAGACTTGCTGTCCTACGTCCTCCCCATCCTGTGCAAATAATAATGATTATGACTGTACCCTGCCTTTTGCATGTGTTTTTGTGACTTAAGGTTGCATATCCATTGTGTGCATAGCTAATGTTTGCTTACTGAAAAGCTTTTATTTATCAATATGTATTGCAGAAGAAAAGTTTTTAATTTCTTGTTTCTACTTATTTGTGAATGATCACTTAGATAACTGTTGAACTTCATTGTATTTCAGTTAGTATTGTAAGTAAAGCAGTGGAAACAGTGTGTACTTCCGTTTTGCTACTTGATATAGTTGTACATATGAGGGTATAATTGACCTGTTTCATGTTTTATAAACAGAGGTCAATTGAAATGGTTGATATACAGTACTGGATAGAATACATTACTGTATATTGCAAACATCAGACAAATAAGCTATTACTGACATAAATGTATACTTCAGACAAATTCTCTGCTTAGGAGCATATACATATTTTCATATTAAAATACTCTGTTATGTAACCTTCTTATATATGTTACAGTTCCACGCATACCTTGTCATTACTGCAGGTTCACATTGTGTCCTTAGGGATTGTCCTTATCTGATGCTCTCAGTGCACAGCCATTACCTGGTTAAGTAAAGGTTGTGGAGTTTGACAGGCACCTGCTTTACTGTTTGATTATGTGTGGTATCCTAGAATTTGACCTAGATAGTGATTGTGTGTGCTGTCCTTTGCCTCTTACCCAGAGCCAGGGCATACTGTCCACTCCTCCACCTGTCAGCACCATCTGCAGCTGGTAGTTCTCCCTCAGACTGCTCATCTGTATCTGCTGCTGTTGGCCCTGCCCATAGTCTTACCTCTTGCTGTCCTTGCTGAAGCTGTTTCCTGACAATTATATTGTGCAACACAGCACAGCCCATAATTATTTAGGCAGAGGTGCCTGAGTTGTACTGCATTGTACCTCCTGATATGTATTGACACTGGAATCTTGATTTGAGCAATCCAAACACACATTCCATGATATTCCTAGTCTGAGTGTTGGCCTCACTGTATCCTTTGCTCAGTGGAATTGTGCTGGTTTCTCAGGTGTCATAAGCTAGGGCTTCAGAACATAACCTGCATCCCCCATTAAATGCCCTTGAGGAATGTCACCCTTAGCAAACCTGGTGGACAATTCACAGATGTGCCATATATGTGAGTGATGGAAATTGCCTGGCTTTGCCTGCACAGACATTGTTCATGATCCCTTGGGCATTACAGACAACCTAACTCTGTTGATGTTCCTCCTTCCATGTTCACTGGATGAGGCTTTTATTTCTATATGTGTACAATGTATGGCCACCAACACTTCAGGAAAGTGTACTACTGCATGGAATTCCAGTATGCCTCTTTCTCTTTCCTGTGGACTGTAATCCATTGCATGTTGTAGCATTGCTTTTAAAAACTGATGCAATATTATACAGACTGATGCCTGTGACACCCCTAACATATCTCCTGTGGGTCTCTGGAAAGTACCAGTAGCTAGTATAATAATGGTACACATACCTTTGTTTCCACTAGGATGGGCACTCCACAACTTCCCTGGGGCCTAAGGAGGGGGGGTGGCAGAGGTTGCATATTTTTTCCAGTGTTTCCCTCTCCACCCTGTATCACTCATGCAGTCCATGATAAGTCAAATGAAGTGTAAGCATCCATCTTCTTGTATGAGGTATGGCAGCAGCACCCTGATTTAAAGCTTGTTGTACATACAGCATAGTGATAGCAGCAGCAACCCCTAGCATGTTTTTTTTTTTTTTTGCTAAGTATAATCATACTTGTATCCCAGAGAGTTTTGATGTAATGGGCAAATGGCTACTCTGAGTGTACATTATTTCTTATAGCTTCCTGAATAGCTTTGCTGTGTTGGAGTAGTTAATTAACATGTACTTCAGCTCTTTATGCGGTCATTTGCATATTCTACCATTTCCCTTTGTTCTGCATCTCTACACAATGTGCACAGCCATTTAATAAATACCAAATAGTGCACTATCATGATAGATTCACTTAGTGTAGCTGTTAATGAATCCGGCCCTATATGTTCTCAAAATATGAAAAAATATCATCATAATCCCACCTATAAAGGTAGAGACACCACTGAGTTATCTAATTTTTGTCCCATTGCAAACCTACTGTTGCACTATGGATTATGGAAACATTATAATATTGAAGTAGCTGAGAAGCACTGGAAATGTGAATCACAAGGCATTATAGAAAATGATGAAGTTTATATATCATGGGATCACCCATTACCAACAGTTCAAAAAACAGATGTGAGAAAAACAGATATAGTAGTCCATGAAAAGACAAAAGTAACATTGATCATTGAAATTGCTACATCCAGTGATTACAGTGTCTTATGCACAGAAAGACACTAAGTCATAAAATACCAGGATTTGCACACAGAAATGTGGGCAATGTAGAAGGATACCCAGACAATTCCAATAGTAGTAGGAGCAATCTGTGTCATAAAAAATAATTTACAGTCATATTTAGATATGACGTCTATATTACATAATCAAACTTTTAAAAGTTCGAACGTCATATGGTCGACACCATATGATCGAACTTTTAAAAGTTCGAAAATGTAATAAAAAAAAAAAACAAAGAAAAAACTACCTGAATGGTTTAAGCAGGGGGCAAGCAAAAGGTACTTCAACAAAATATTAGTTTAAGGGTGTGCGCACACACCAAAATATTAGTTTAAGGGTGTGCGTACACAACAAAGTATTTGTTTAAGGGTGTGCACGCAACAAAGTATTAGTTTAAGCGTGTGCACACTTATGCAACCAGCATATCGTACATTTTTTATTTTTTATATTTTTCCCCTAACAGATTTGTTTGTTTTTCAATTGAATTGTACAGGTTATAGGTCACATTAAAGATGGGAAAAGTTTTAAAATGATTTATTGTGGTCTCATTTTTTTATATCACAAAAACCTGGAATTTTTTTATATCTATATATATATATATATATATATATATATATATATATATATATATAATAGATAACTAGATAGATACAGATGCCCATTTTATAAGTGTAATAAGCCACCTGGTTACTGCACACCCAGGGATTTCAATGTATGATCCCACAGGGTGAGTACCTCACAATATCCATGGTCATGTGGTAGTATCTGTACAATGCACACCTCCTCATGTCTTAATCCATACATGTTCCTAATCTCGGTGCTCCTTTGCTTATTATGTTTGCTTTGAACTTTTACCCTTTTTGCTCCTGTGATTTTCATGTTATACAAAGAAACACTATAACAATGTTCATTTAGAAGTTTTATTATACTGTATTTTTATTTGATGTTTTATGAAAGCATTACTTTTTTCTATGAAATCTGTTTCCTTTGTTAGGTCACATTGGTAAATTTTAATATTACTTTCATGACAGTTATTTCACCGTTCAATAATTAGTCTGTGATTTACCTATATAAAATGTATGTTGTATATGTTAGGAAGTCTTTCTCTTATGTCTAAACCCAATTCTGTTTTTTTTATTTGTTTTGTCTTTTAATATTTGAATTTCTAGTAAAATGAGACTAACATTTAATAAGTAGTCCCTATTGATTCTTTTGCAATCATTAATATAAAACAAACAGTTCTTATAGGAAAATTAATAAAACAAAAAAAGAAGCATAAGTCACAACAGTGTTTTCAGAACAGGAAATACATTATCAACTGGTATCTACTTACATTAATCTAAACTGTGCATACCCAGGTTTTTAGTTGGGGGATACGTTTCTATGAACAATCGCTCTCCCCTTATAATTTGCTGTTTAGTATCCCCTTCAGTACCATAGTGCTTAGCTAATTTATTCTACTTCTTGTGCAAGTTCCCTCCTCCTTGAGTCTATATTCCTTCTTTAAGCACCTTCCTCATATTCTTTAATCTGTTCTTGGGTGTCATAATTCTGTCCTGTTAGTGGTCCTATCCAGCATTTAGCTGACTCATACTCTAGCTATCCTCATAGCATTATCAATTATATTTTCTTGTTTTTGGAGCTGGGTTGTCCAGTCCCCACCCTAAATAAGGAAGCTTTCCAATTGTTTTGTTGTTCTCTCCCTCTCAGAGATCGTATCCAACTCTGTAACTTTTTCCCTAACTCACAAAATTCCCCACATATCCAAACCTTATTAAGCAATCCCACTTTCTCTACCACACATTCCTAGTTCTTTCCTTCCCCCACTCTACACAATTTGTTTAGATGAGCTGGTGTTATTTACCACCTGTGAATCAGTCTCATTTGTTGATCTTTCATTCAGTTTTTCTCTAAGTATCTTGTCACTTTTCTCCTCACATATTCCCCTATATTCCCTGATATGTATCTCTTAAAACTTCAGTTTACTTTCACCACTCCTGATATGATGACATCTCGATAAATTCGAACCCATCCCCCTTCTATGAAGGCTGCATTCCCTTTCCAGAAAATTATTTTTTGTCCCAATTCTCCTGTTTCTTCTGTTTTTCCTAGCTTCCTTGAAACATACATGCATAGCAATTGTTATCTGTTAGTGCCTTCAGTAGCCCCCTTTCTGTTAGTTAAACTCCATCCTCATCCAGTTCCAGTGGTTGACTTTCTTCCTGCATTATATCTGCTCTTACAGCTTGAATGTCTCCTACCATTATGGCATCTTGTTCTGTCCAATCCTGAAACCATACTTACTGTTTTCTTTTGTATCTTAATTTGTTTGTTTATCCATAGTCTTTCTACCTCTGTTTTATTTTGAATTCCATATCCTCCTACAAGTGCCTCACTCCCCTCACTGAGTTCTTGAAAGGAAGTCCTGCCATTTTACCTGCTTCTTGAGTCTTTGGTCATTTCCCTTTTCCCTCTGGTCTTAGGACAGACACATCATAAAGCACTCCAGCTTATACACATATACATTTCATATCTCCCCTCCAAACTACCTCCCCTCAATATCCCCTTTTCTTTCTTTTCCTACAAATGTATAGCCTCCAGATATAATTGCTGCATATCCTCTGTAGGGATAGGAGCCCTCTTAGAATCTCAGTGAACCAGGAAATACCTAAAATGTAACATTCCAGTAAGCCTCGGCATTTTCACTATGTAGATTATTCCCAGAAGACTGCCCCAAAGCCTTTTGCAGCTATCTGAAATGGCATGTTGACTGTTTCAGCTGTAGACAGTCATTGACTATTTTCCAAACCTTTTTCATACACTTTTAGTTCTCAGTATTTATCCCTTACCCTATTTTTCCTCTTAACTCTCCCTTTTGGACATCCCCTTTTACTTCATTTTTTTTCAATACCTGGGGCAAAATTTCACCTAAATTTGACAAAGATGTCAGCATAGTGACTAAAGTACTCAACTGGTCTCCTTGTGAGCTAAGCACCTCAGTTGTTCTCCTTATCAGTTAACTTCCTTGATTCGTTTTCATTGTCAGTACCTCAGTCACTAGGAGAAAGACAGTCTAAGGCAGTAAGCCATTTTGCCTTGTACCACTGTCTATCCTTACATCCACAGAAAGTTCTCCATTCATCATTTTGATTTAATATTTTGTAAATATGGGGTAGGTACCCAGTTCTTTCATAAGTGTAAGAATGAAAACTTTACACCAGTAAGTAAGAAATGTTTTTTTAATATTAAAAAAGACAATACATGCCTTTTCATAGGTTCATACGTTCATAGGTAGGTACTAAGCTATCAGCCGAAGGGCCTATGTAAGCCAAGCCAGCAAGGTTCCATAGCTTACGCCACCCAAGAAAGTTATTTTCCTGTGCCACTGTCCAGCAGAGACACAGAAGTGATCCCCGGGGTGTATTTCCTATTTCCCATCCACTCATCAAGATTTTTCTTGAAGAGTGCTAATAAAGAACTTTGCTTGACATAGATGGGTAGCTTGTTCCAGAGTATAGGAAGTCTCTGGGACAGGAATCTATCCCTCCAGCGTGTCCTGTTTATTGTGGTGACAAGGTTTAGGTCCCTACAGCGTGTAGCTCGGAGGGATTGAGATTTTTTTAGGTGTAGCATGTCCAACAGCTCTGGGTTTGACATAGCTTTACATGTTAGGCAGAGATCACCTCGGAGTAGGTGATATGCTACGGAGTAAAGCTGGAGTTTTTTGAGGTGGTCAGTGTAGGACATTTGTTTGAGGCCAGTAATCCTCTTTGTGAGGTACTTCTGTGGCCTTTCCAGCTGCTGCAGATGTCTTGTGAGGTACATTCCAAAAGGGGCATTGTGCTCTATAATGGGTCTAATGAGTGACGGGTAGAGGGGAACAATGACCTCTTTTTTCCTGGATGAAAACCCTTTTATGATGAGGTGTGCAACGTAGAAGGACTTCTTGACTACTGTGGTGATGTGACTATCAAAGGAGAGACTACTGTCCACCTGGGTCCCAAGGTCTCTTATCACGCATTCGGTGTTAAGTAGATTGCTGCCATTTATGTGGTAGTTCATGGGTAAAGAGTTTTTACCATAGGGGATGACACTGCACTTTTTGGCATTGAGCTTGAAGCCATGGCTCTGACACCAGGCATCTGTCTCAGTGAAGCCCTTCTGCAGGATGTCCACATCTTTTGGGGACTTGACTATGGCTCCTAGTTTGCAGTCATCTGTGAACTTCATTAGTCAGAGGCCTTCTGTGTTAGCCTGTACTTCAGAGAAGTAGATACCAAACAGGAGAGGTCCCAGGATGGAACCCTGTGGTACTCCACTTGTCACTACTTTGAGGTCAGATTTGGAGTCTACAGCTTTTACAGTGTGGGTTCTGTCAGTGAGCCATTTGGCAACCCATCTTGTGACGTAGGGATTTCTACCTAGTTTAGTGAGTTTAGCTATAATTCCAGAATGAGAGATGGTGTCGAAAGCCTTGGCAAGGTCAAGATAGGCTGTGTGAACCACCTTACCCTCATCCATGGCTTTGTGACTGCCTCAAAGAAGTCAATCAGGTTCAGGAGGCATGATCTGCCTTTCACAAACCCGAACTGGGTGGGATCCAGAGTTTGGAGGTTACCAATGTCTTTGTTTATGAGTTCCATGATGATACAGTCCATGGCCTTGCAGACCAGGCTCGTCAGGCTAATAGGTCGATAGATCCCGGGATCAGTGGTGGCTCCCCCTTTGTGGAGTGGGAAAACTGTTGCTGTGTGCCATTCAGTGGGCACAAAGCCTGATGCAAGGCTATTATTGAACATGGTGCTTAAGTGGGGAGCCAGTTTGTTCTGAAGTTCATGTAAAATGCAGCCTGGGATGTTGTCCGGTCCCATGGATGCTGTGTTTTTGACTTTAGATAGTGCAGCATTTACCTGCGTAGTTGTAATTACAGGGATTCTGCATTCCTCCTGTATAGATATGGGCCCTTTAGGGGGTGAGAGGGGGGTAAAGTTAGCACCGAACCTATCTGCCAAGATGTTGGCAATATCAGTTGGTTCTGTAATTTTCATGCCTTTGTGCTGTAACTCAGAGCAGATCTGGGTGTTGCCATCTAGATTTTTGACATAGCTATCAAATGCTTTGTGGTTGTCCTTGGATTTAGTGGCAATTTTGTTTTCGTAGCTAGCTTTGGAGGATCTCAGCTTCTTACTGAGGCTGACCAGGGAACTCCACCACTCATGGGATTTTACTCTATTTTGCAACAATTTCTTCCTTCTGTTGTACAGTTTGTTTATGGCAGGGGACCACCAGATTGGCTTCCTTTTTTTGGAGGATAGCGTCTTGGTTCTGTTTGGGATAGCATGATCCATTCTTTCAATGTCCTCTCTTTATCTTCCAAGTGACTGACAGCTATCCTCTAAAACCATATTTGTCATTAAAAATCTCTGCCAATACTGTATAAGTCCCAGTCATACTTTGTTGACCCAACCACTAATATCTTTGCTAAGTCTTTTAGAGCCTCATTTTTTCCCAAACACCTTTATTGAACTATCACTTGTGACACAGGCAAATTTACATTCTTATTTGTTTGTTTGTTTATTCATTTATTTCACATTTGTTAACCGGGTTAGTCCAACTGAGTTTGCAAACAAACCCATTTTCAGTGGAGACCTGAGGGAAAAAGCCCCAGCAAACATAAGTAAAGATAAAGTGACAATATACAAATATTAAATAATTTATTGTTATTTATTTCATTTACTAACATTTGTTGACCGGGAAAGTCCACTGGGTCAGAAACTCATTTTCAGTAGAGGCACAGAGAGAAAAACTTCACAAGCATTACAAAGTTGACAGATTTTTAACATACATTTATCAAAAAAACCTTTAACATAATTTTAACAGATCTTACAGATAAAGACACAAAAGCATAGTACAGTTCAACATTTCAGAGTTTAAATAATATGCATTAGGAGTCTTTAAAAATGGATTAGAAAAAGTTACATATGTCAAAAAGTATGAAATTTAAGAGTACTGTCTGTAGTCAGAGTAAAGTAAAATGGATAGTTGGTATATATAAGGTATTATAAGAGTGGTTATTATACGTTCTGCCATCCTAATATTTAGCTAATGTGCTATTTTAAGGTGGTTTGTTTTTATGGCAGGTACAGGATGGATTATTTAGATAATGTGATTTTAGAGCTATCTTAAAGGATTTTAAGTTGTCAGTTTGGGCTATTTCAGGTGGTATGTTGTTCCATAGTTTAGCAATGGTATGGGAGTACAGACATTGTCCTGCTCTTTTTTGGGGTTTTGTTACGGTTAGCATGAGTTTGGAAGAGGACCTTAGTGTTCTTGCAGGAGCATATGTTTGTAGGATTGAGTCGAGTGCTGGGCAAATAACAATCACAATACAAAATAATTGTAAAACAGAAAAAGTTATTAACTATTTGCATTGCACTTATAGTAAGCAACCCATTTTCAGTGGAGACCCAGGGGGAAAGAGCCCCAGCAAACATAAGCAAAGATAAACATACAGGACAAAAACTATTAAAAATAACAATACAAATATGAAATTATTTATAAAGACAAAAAGAAAAGAAAAAATTATGAACATTAAGGGTTGCAATTTACTACATATGAGAGTTTGTTTGTGTCTTTCGGCTTTTCCCAGTTAGGGGTCACCACAGTGAAACTCCGGTCCACTAATGATTGGCAGTTGATTTTTACGTACCGGCTTGCCAGGCCTGACGCACAACCTTCAACGAAGGTACGCCCATTCACGCATGTTTCCACGCAGAAGACGCTCTAGCTGAGAATCGAACCGGACAGCGTCTTACTATGAGGCGACAACGTTACCGCAGCAATGAGAGTAAGAACCCAAAAAAGATAATCATTGTTCAAAAAGAAGGACAATGTATAAACATTGATAGGAAGTGGGGGAAAAATGATAAACTGTGGAGAAGGGGAGGGGGGAGAGAAAGGAGGAGGCTATAGTCAGGCTATAGTAGTAGAGCTGAGGGTTTAGGAGGTTAGTTTAAGCAGAAGTTACTAACAAAGAAAGAAAGTTAGGAGATACAACAGGTTATACAGTGGGAGAGACTAAGACTATGTGTGGTCAATACAACGGCATTATTTCAAGTTTAGTAGGTGGGATTTTAGCTCCTTTTAAAAACAGGGAAAGGAAAGATTGGATCTAATATGGAGAGGGAGTTTGTTCCAATTTAGTGAGACAGAGTGTTTGTAAAGTAGTTTGACAATATTCCTTTTGGGTGTATAAACTGAGAGAAGATGCTAATCAGCACTCCAGAGAGGCCTGTGGGGGGGAGTACAGAGTAACAAGAGAGGCAAGAGCAGGGCAGGTAGAGGGGTTATTGAGTATGGAAAAGGTAGTGTGGATTTGCGATTGTAGGAGAAGGTGCAGACATTCTAGCCCCTGAAGTTTGTTTAGTGAGAGGCAGTGATGTGAAGAGAGTAGTTGGTTTAGAATAAATCTTGCAATTTTGTTGTGTTTGTTCCAGTTTCTGCCTTGAGGTAGTTTGGATATTGGTAAGGATGGGGGAAGCATATAGAAGACTAGGTAAGAGAAATGCCTGCACAAGAGTGCGTTTAGTGGCAGTAGTGAGGAATTTTTGTTCCTATAAAGTAGTCCAAGTTTTTGGTGTTTTTTTTTTGATAGCTTGTTGTATGTGCAAGTCAAATTTAAGTCGGTCATCAATTATTGCCCCCAGGAGTTTGGTTTGTGAGGCAGGGAAGATAGTGGTGCCATCCAGGGAGGAAAGAGAAAAGTTGGATTTAAGGTGAGAGAGTGTCTGAGGTAGGAAGAGAAGGAGTTGAGTTTTCTTAGGGTTAAGGATTTGTTGATTGTTTCTGAGCCATTTTTCAACAGAGATAAAGGAATGCTGTGTTAGTGTGTGTAGTTCACAGACAGTATTGGATATAGATTAGAGAGTAGAGCCATCTGCATATTGTATTATAGATGAGAGACTGCAGGATGAATGAAGGTTGTTGGTAAAAATGTTGAAAAGGAGCGGTCCAAGTATGGAGCCTTGGGGTACTCCTGTTTGAACAGCAAAGAAGGGTGAGAAAGCCTGCTGTCATCTAACAGCTTGTTTTCTGCTAGTAAGGTAGGATTGGAACCAGCCAAGAGAAGAAGGAGACAGGTTTAGGTCTGAGAGTTTAAGAAGGATGGGATGAGACACAGTGTCGAAGGCTTTGGAGAGATCAAGGAATAGACAGGAGATGAGGAGGTTGTTGTCCCTAACTTCTGCAACCTTTTGAGTAAAGGATAGTAAGGCAGTCAAGGTACTGTGTTTAGGGTGGAAACCATGTTGTGAGGGGGTGAGGAAATTTTCGTGACTGAGATAGGACAGTAGTTGAGTATGTATACATTTTTCAAGGATCTTAGAGAGCAGTAAGAGAATAGCAATTGGTATATAGTTAGAGGGTTCAACAGAGTTGCCACCTTTGTGCAGAGGAGTGGTATAGAAGGATTTCCATATTTCTGGTATGGTAGATTCCTGAATGGAGCGGTGGTTAAGATAGATACAGGATATGCAATAGAGTCAGCAGCAATTTTCAGAAACTGAGGGGGAGTTTATCAGTGGAGGGTGAGCATGGTTTTAGTTTAAGAAGCAGGGATTTGATATATTTTGTAGAAACAGGTCGCAAGGTAAAAGGCAGAGAGACAGAGGAGCATAGAGGTTTAGGGGGAGGTGAGGGTGACACAGAAGAGTTGGGATGAGTAGAGTTACCAGAGGGTAGGAGTTTAGAGATGTTGTCTATGAAGTGTTTGCTGAGTAAGTCTGCAGTTTCAGAGGGAGAGTGATAGGGGAAAAGGTTAGGGATGGTAGGAGAAACAGTGTGGAGCAGGGAGTTGATAGTACTCTAGAATAATTGTTTGGGGTCATTTGGGTGAGAGCTTTGAAATTTAGTGAAATATTGGCATTTATCCAATACACTAAGTTTTTTTACACAATTTCTGAGTCGCTTATAACCTTGGAGAAAGGTGGGAGTTTTAGTGGTTTACCATTTTTTTCATAAAGCATCTCTTTCATGCATCAAACCATGAGTAGCTTTGGAGAGCCAGGGTGCAAAATTAGATTTGATTCTGATTTTGCGAGTTGGGGCAAGAGAGTTTAGGACATCAAGGAAAATGTGGTTGAATTTAGTAACAGCATCACTGAGCAGGAGAGTTTTTAGGAAAGACCAGCTGATGGTAGAGAGTCTATAGTAAAAGGTTTCAGGGGAAAAGTTAGTCAGTTTCCTACAATATCTGCAGAGATGAGGCTTAGAGAGATGAAGCGAGTGCCTTAAGATATTGATGGGAGAATGGTCACTAACATCAGGGAAGATAGAAGGGTTACAATAGTTGTTTGGAGAGTTGGTCAAGATTCAGTCAGTTGTGGAACAAGTTGCGTTTTTACTGTAGTGGGTATGGGTAGTGATCAGTTGTGAGAATCCATACAGGTTTATGAAATGTTGGGAATATTTCACCAATAAGGAAGTTCCAATCTATAGCAATATCTCCAAGAATGATGGTTTCATAGGAGATAGAGGTGTTTATCCAAGAGAGTACATGTTCAAGGATAAGGATGTTTTTACCTGGAGGGATATAGATAGAGGCAATAGCAAACTTCTTATAGTTATTGATGTGGCAGGCTAGGAGCAGTAGTTCAGCAGGGGAGAAACTAGGCAGGGTAATGTCTACAGGTATTAGCGTCAGTGAAACAGAGTACAATATAGCCACCCCACCACCTTTTTTGGGTGTCCTATCAGATCTATAAATACTGTATTGAGGTGGGAGAAATTCAGAGGAATTTATATGAGGTTTTAGTCAGGTTTACAATAGGGCCAAGATGTGCAGTTTGTGTTGGCCAACCATAGGTGAAGTTCGGACGTTTTGTTGTTTATGTTTTGGATGTTCATTGCAGAGACACAGAAGAGATGTTTGAGGCTGGAGATATTTGAGGATGTTTTTGTGGGGACAGCAGATAAATGTGGAGGGGGAGTGGAGAGAGGGGAAGGAGCAGGATTAGGATGGATGTTACCAGGAACCAGAAGAGCAAAGACAAGATGGGAAAGGTGAGGCTGCTCAGTAAGGGGAATGGGGTACTTGTGTTTGGGCTTAGGAGTAAGAACGGGGTAGGCCATGAGTTTAAATTTAAGACATTGAAAGGAGGAGGGACAGAAAAGAGAAATGGAAATAGTCAGTGGACATTGGTTATATATTTGAAGAGATCTGGAAAGAGAAAGGTGGGGGAAATGGGGAAGATATGGAGCTCAGTGTGGTAGGAAGTGCTTAGGGCTAGTGAGATTAGAAGTGGGAGAAATAACAGTAAGGATAGCATTGTGTGAAGTAAAAAGGAGGGGAAGAGTTATAGGGAAAAATATAAAGAAATATATTAGGGAAGGGTGGTGGCTAGAGAGAAGCAGTGTGAGGGAAGGAACAGTATCGACAGGTGGAAATGGCGACTATATGAGGAGATAGTAGGTGCTAGGGAGTGAACAAGTTAAATGTGAGAGAGGCAAGCCACAGAGGAGGCAGCCCAAGGTGGGCGGGAAAAGGGGAAAATTGGTGATAAGGTGGGAAGAGTGAAAGGATGAGAGCACAATTTATGGTGGTGGGAAGGGGCTGTGGGAGTGACCAGACAACGAGGTGAAAGTATAAATTTGAGGATATTTGGGGTGGGTGGAATTCGGGGGTGGGAGAAGAGCAAAGCAAGCCCGAGCAAAGTGAGGGGGAGTGGAGCAGGCAGCACCAAACCACACCACAAGTGAGTTGAATGTAAGGGCCTAAAACCTGCACTCAGCACTTTAATTCTACTTACTTTTAGCAGGAAAGACAGACTAACAGTATACAATTTTGAGGTTTTATCAGGGTTACCTGTTCAAATTTCAGACAAATAAGTAAAACTTTCAAACAGGAATCTATGTCTGAGTGCTAGAAAGCCACAAAGGTACAAGGTGTAGCTGTAAAAGCTGGGGTCAGAGAGACAAATGTATGACTCAGTTTACTTTAGTTACAGGAAAAGGAGGCAAAAAATAAAGCAGAAAGAGCCCTATGGCTGACCAAAAATGGTGACTTGCTTTGTTACGCAGCACGGTAAGAGAGAGCTTAACACGTCGGTAAGAGAGAGCTTAACAAATGTTTTTTATATTTGTAAACAATTTTTACCTACACTGTTTAACTGTTGGGAGAGAAAAAGTTTTTGTTGTTAGAGACTGTGGTGGCCAATTGCAATCCTGTAGACACAATTTTACAGGAGCTGCAGTACACTACTGTAGGCAAATGTAGACTTTGACTAGAAAAAGAAAAAAGCAGATATTCTAGGGAAACCATACGGCAGCAAGAGGCAGTTATTTTACAACACTACATACAGAAATGTTTAGGGGGTAAAAGTAGCACACTTCAGAGTGGACTAAGGTTTATGGCTAAGAAAACTTAGTAGTACAGAAACATAACATATAAAAGTAATCACACTATAATTAACATAACAAACATTTTACTTCACATATATTGCTATATATAATATAGCCTAAGCAACATTATATACATTTTCTTGCTTTTTTTTTGTTTTATAAACAAGAAACGTCTTTATTAAACCATCACTTACTATACAATCACACATTTATACAAATGAAAACAAACCACACTGACACAATCCTAGTTGCAAGCATTTTACATCACAAACCATACTGACCCACCTGCAGTTGCAAACATTATGCATCACTTGTAATTTACACAATCTTTTTCAGTCAAACATTAAATAGCTCATTTAAGTCCTGCCATCTTTTAAACCTTATTCATCCCTTGTATGTATTGTTTCCACAATTCCCATTTTTCCTATGTAGCTTGCTCCTACCCTTTCCTAAAGATCTCAACTCCAGTTGCTTTGTCTCTGTTACTATATTCACTACTTCTAGTATAGCTAGTTTAGATTTTGAATTTCATTTTCTAGTGATTGCTTTTTTGGCAGCCAGAATTATTAGACACAGCAAGGTCTTACGATGCCTAGGCAATTCCGATTCTGCATCATAAAAAATCATCTCCCTCATCACACCAAGCTGCCCACCAAACATCTCTGACAGTGCATCTGGCAGGGAATCTTTAAAGACCGCCAATTCACCTCACTCCCAGAAAATATGTTCTCAATTACCTCTTTCTTCCTCATCACATCTCCAACATTTGCTGCCTGCCTGAGGAAAAATTCTCTGGAGTCTACTTCGGGTATAGAAATATCTATGCAAACATTTCTCGGCAAAAATCCTAAACCTTCTAGATTTTGTTGCATATTTGGGAGACATACATATATCCTCCCATTGCTTTTTTGTGAATTGCTTAACTAATCTCTCTTCCCAATCCTTTCTAACCTCCTCTGATTGATTCTTATAGTTATCATGCAATATTTTATAAGCTCTACTAATTATTCCTTTTTTTAATGGCATCTTCTGTTCTAGGTTCTACTAAAAACTCTACCATTGCTGGTCTTTCATTTAGGACTCCCCCCAATTTCTTTCTCTTTGCCAAAACTCTGATATTAGTCCCTTATAGGGAAGGCAATCTCTAACCTGCAGTCCATTCTATCATCTTTCCCTCTCTAGTAATTTGCTCCCAATACATTTTTAGATCCTCATTTTAAAGGTAAGGGCTTGACATTTCCTGAATTACCTTCTCCTCCCTTCCTCCTCTTTCAGCTGCACTGCTAGTCTAATTTGGGATGCTGATGGTGGAACACTTACTCTCCAGCACCAGTAGAATGTCCCCTTCAGCTCTTCCATTTGTTAAACATCATTGATATATACAGTTGCCATGGGAAGTCATCAGCTGCCTTCTGATTTCTTATGAAGTTTATAAGCTTGACTTGTCTTCTCACTCAAGAGCTCCCTAGTAATAATCCACCCTCCTCACTTTTGTACTCCTTCACAGACAGCTTCTTCTGCTCTGAACTGGTACCATGTCTCATTCCTAGAGTTATGCATGTAAAACTTCACCATATGTCTCCAAATGATTACAAGTCAGAGTTACCTGGTTCCTCTTTCCCTAGTTTCCGTTCGCTTCTTTGGTTATCTTGCAGAACACTAACATACCCAACCACTTTGTCCTTGATTTAGGAAGACCACAGTTTAGTTTGTGACCTTTAATCATAGTACAAAATATTACAGGAAAAAAATGAATTAAGGTTAATGCTATCAATGTTTATTTCTTTGGAACTAGATTTGTTATAGGTGCCATGCTTTGATTTTGGGACACTGTAGACGGAGAAAAGGGTGAGTTGAGTTTATGTGTATTTCACACTTTTACCATCCTTCCATGTTTATGTAGGGCTTAGGTTGGTGTATATCGAGACTAGGGACGTAGAGACAGAGAACCAACCTTGGGGGTAGAGGGGGGCTTGCAGCCTGCAAAACCAATTATTTTCAAATGTTTAGCAATTTTAAATTGTGATTATTTGAATTAGCAATTACATGTCTTCTTAGATATTTTTATGCCTTCATGAAACGAGATGAAATTAAGAAGCATTGAAGGCTGTTGTTCTGGGTATCTCATGCACCATATGTGTTATATTGCTTCATTACCTCTTTTTTATTTTCTTAAAGTGCAGAAGTCTGGATGTACTTCTTTCCATGGTGAGTTTCAAACAGCTGATACTTCCTTTCAAGGTTAGTTAAATAGCAATTTGGATTGTATCTGCCTTTAAGCACGATTTCTGATATTAGCTTCTATTTCACAGCTTCCCACCTTTTGTTTTTATGCATTATAATTCATAGGTACTGTGATAGACATGGGCTGTGAGTTCTAACATCCATACTATTACCATCAGTATTTAAATGTGCATCAAAAAGAGCAGTATGGTGTTTGACCCCCCACCACTGCTATCCACTGAAACACAAAGAGTAATTATTCTTAAGGGTATATGGTAAGTCTGCAGTACTGCACCTGGTAATAGCAAAGATCTGCAAATACCTGGGTAAGCTCCCCAGTGCCGAGCTACAGATCAGACATATAATGACTGCCTTACTAGGACTTTATCCACCTTGGACTGAGCCCAGTGCCTTTTCTGTGCAAACTTATCAATGATAATTGAAAGTTTGATGAGCATTATTTTGCATTTTACATATATACACACATGCACACACACAGTTAAGCTCCAAGGGTACGTTTCCATTATCGGGGCAACACTTTACGTCGCTGAGTTCTGAATATAGTCTATTTCCATGTCTTTAAGGTGTCCATCCTTTAGGTGTTCATTTTAATGTGTGTATAAAAAGTAGAAGTCATTTCTTTCTTTTTTAAATTGTTTCCATACTACACATGCTTGCAGTAACTCCTTAAAGATACAAAGATACACTGCATTCGGAGCTCAGCAACCGCATGAGAAAAATGTTGACATAAAGATTATGTCATCTACCAGGCAACACTTTGCAACAATCTCTGAAAGTGTCCATGGCTCAACTGTACAGTAATAATTTAATTTCTTTTTGGGTGTGTCCCTTATTTTCCTTCATCTCTGTATGATTCTTACTGTTATTTGCAAGACAGGCCAGCGAGATGAATGGGGGGGGGGGGGACTGACAGGGGCTTCGCATGGAGGCTATCTGTGACAGACAATCAGCTGATGAGTTGTGAACTGCATGCAGGATGCGTACAGCAATACACGGGAAATAGTTCATTCTCATCCGTGATCGGGCATATATAAGGATGTTACGACATAGGTTCATAGGTTCATACTAGGCTATCTGCCCTAGGGCATTTATAAGCCTAGCCAGAGTGTGTTTGGCTTTCGCCACCCATTTTAAATTAATTTTGCTATGCCCTTTTTCGAGGTTAGTATACTGTGCCTCTGTCTAACAGTGACACAGAAGTGATACCCAGGGTAAACCTAGGATCTCCCATCCACTCATCAAGATTCCTCTTGAAGAGAGTCAATGAGGGACTCTGCCTAACCTGGACTGGGATTTTATTCCAGAGTGAAGGGAGCCTCTGGGTTATGAATCTGTCCCTCCAGCATGTCCTATTTGTTTCAGTGCTGAGGTTCAAGTCTCTCGAGGGCGTAGCTCGATGGGATTTGGATTTTCTGAGGTGCAGCATGTCCATTAATTCCGGGTTGGACATGGCTTTATACATCAGGCACAGATCGCCTCTGAGCAGGCGGTATGCCACTGAGTAGAGCTGGAGTTTCTTTAACCGGGCAGCATATGGCATCTGTTTGAGCCCTTTGATCCTCTTGGTGAGGTACTTTTGGGGTCTTTCCAGTTGCTGCAGGTGTCTGGTAAGGTACATCCCAAAAGGGCATTGTACTCAATTATGGGCCTGATGAGGGATGAGGGATGAGTAAAGAGGCACGATGACCTCCCTTGATCTAGATGTGAATCCCTTCATGATTAGGTGGGCTATATAAAATGTTTTTCTAACCACTTTGGCCACGTGGTTGTCAAATGAGAGATTGCTATCAACTTGGGTCCCCAGGTCCCTAATTACTTCTTCTGTACTTAATGGATTACCACCTATGTGGTAATTTGTGGGCACTTTGTTTTTGCCAAAGGGGATGACTATACACTTTTTGGAGTTTAGCTTGAGGCCATGGCTCTGGCACCAGTTGTCTGTTTCTATGAGGCCCTTTTGGAGGATGCTTGTGTCAGCTGGAGAGTCAATTATGGTGCCCAGTTTGCAGTCATCTGCAAACTTGGTCAGCCACAGTCTTTCCGTGTTGTCCTGTACCTTCGAGAAATATATACCGAACAAGAGAGGTCCCAGGACTGAGCCTTGTGGGACACCACTTGTAACTGGTTTGGAGTCTGACATGGCTCCAGCAATTCTAACCATATGGGTTCTGTCCTTGAGCCAGTTTGCAACCCATCTAGTGACATAGGGGTTTATATTTAAGCTGGTGAGCTTATCTATAATGCCCAAGTGGGGTATTGTATCGAAGGCTTTTGCGAGGTCTAGGTAGGCTGTGTGGACCACCTTCCCCTTGTCAATGGCCTTGGTGACTGTTTCAAAGAAATCGACCAGGTTTAAGAGGCAGGATCTGCCCTTAACAAAGCCGAACTGGGTAGGATCCAGTGTCTGTAGGTCCCCAATATCTTTATTTATGAGGTCCATGATGATCCTTTCCATAGCTTTGCAGACCAAGCTAGTCAGGCTTATGGGGCGATAGTTTCCAGGATCCATTGAGGCACCACTTTTGTGGAGAGGGACCACTGTTGCTGTACACCACTCTTTGGGTACATATCCTGTAGTAAGGCTGAGATTGAACAGTAGTTTTATATTTGGGTTTAGCTCTTCTTGGAGTTCACGTAGGATGCAGCCTGGGACACCGTCTGGTCCCATTGATGCTGTGTTTTTTGCTTTGGAGAGGGCAGCTCTTACCTGAGCATCTGAGGTGTCGGGGGGGGCAGCACTCTGCTGGGATAGATATTTGCCCTTTTGGTGGGAAGGGGGGGAGAAGTTTGCGCTGAACCTGTCAGCTAGGATGTTGGCAATGTCTGTGGGTTCGGTGTATTTTTTGTCATTTTGGGCTAATTCTGAGCATATCTGGGAATTCCCACCCAGGTTCCTAACATAACTAAAGAAAGCCTTGTAATTATCCTTAGTGTCCTGTACAATTTTTCTCTCAAAGCTGGCCTTAGACGATTTTATGAGTGCCCGTAGTTTTTTGCTAATACTGATCAGAGATGCCTTCCCTTTTTGGGATTTTGCTCTATCATGTAGTAGCTTCCTCCTTCTATTGTATAGTTTGTTTTTGGCTGGGGTCCACCAGACAGGATGTCTGCCTTTGGAGGATTGGGTCTTGGTTTTATTTGGGATTGCATGATCCATGCATTCCTGAAGGTGTTCATAGAATGCGTTTATAAAGGATTCTGTGGTCTGGGCTGTATTTTCGACAGGCCCGGGGGCTTTGAAGGATTCCACCTCGGTTTTGAGGAGTGTGAAATTTGCTTTAGAGAAGTTTTTCACTGTGGTTTTCAGGGCAGGGGGGGGAGTCGGGATGTGAATATCCAGTGAGATTAGTTTATGGTCTGATCTTACCAGTGAGGGATACACTTCTGGTCTGGAGCATAGAGTCCCCATGTTGGTGATGATCAGGTCCAGTATGTTTTCCCCTCTTGTGGGAGTGGTAACAAGTTGTTCAATAGCATTTGAGTTTATAAATTCTAGGAACCTTTGGGCTAGGATGTTGGAGCTAGAGTAACGCTCCCAGTCTATGTTTGGGTAGTTGAAGTCGCCCAATATAATGGCGTTTGGAGAGACCTTCATATTTTCCAGTGTTCTCAGGAAGGCCGAGTGGGGTTCCTGGGTTTGGGAGGGTGGTTTGTAGCAGGCTATAAACTGGAAGGTAGTTTTACCCACTGTTAGTTGCACATGGATAGTCTCTGATGCTTTGTGCTGTGTCACCAACCTGGAGTTGGGGGTATTTTTGATGAATATTGATACTCCCCCTCCTTTTGTGGTTCGGTCCAAGTTTTGGGGCCGAAAAGCATGGTATGAGGTATAACCTGGTAGTGCTGGGGTGCTCTCAGAAGCCTTGAACCAGGTTTCTGTTACTGCACAGATATCGATGTTCTCCATGCTAAGGAGAGTTTCAAGCGCGTGCATCTTGATGTTTAGACTTCTGGTGTTGAGTAGCATTACTCTTAGTTTCTTATCCCTTGCGATACCTATGGAGGAGGGTTTGTCTTTTGAGCCTTGCCTAAAAAAGGCACTATGGGGGTAGCAAGAGCCTTTGCCAATATCAGAAAGCCCAGGGGTGACAGGTGCAAGCCGTCCCTAGCGAAGCATCGTGGCTTGTTGAGCATGTCATCCCAAGCTGACAGGCATTGGATCCCCTTTAAATGACACCAATACTTAAGCCAATTGTTGAAATTGATCATCTTGTCTTCATATTGTGGCATCATTCTTGATGAGGGTAAGATGCTACTCAAGGTCAGGGTCATACCGGCCTGGGCTACATGCTCAGAGAGCTCCTCTATGTCTCTTTTCATGTAGTCCAGGGAGGTATGTCTCAGGTCATTCACATCAGCATGGACAATGACTGAGTCATATTTGTACTTGCCTTGGAGTGACCTGAGTGCTTGTGTTATGTGGTGGATCCTAGCGCCCGACAGGCCGCTCACCGTGACCTTCTCCTTGTTCAGCCTGGTGAGCGGGACGTCAGTGTGCCTGACGATAGAGTCACCTATTACAAGTGTATCAGGTGTGTTGTTTAGCCTTAAGGGCTGTGACTGTTTGTCACACTGGCTTTGTGAGCTATGTGTTGCACGTGTTTTGTTTTGGGGTAGCGGTTGCTTGGGTGTCTGCTTTGGAGGTCTCTGCTGCTTAGGCAGATTTTTATTTAGAGCCTCCGAGTATGTTTTTGTGTGTTTATGTGTTTGGTTTGCTGTCGTGGTAGGTCTATGTGAGACTGGAATTGTAGTGAGTGTGGTTTCCTTCTCCTCCTGACTGGTTTCGCCAGTACTGAGTTGAGAGAGCTTAGCCTCCAGTATGGCTATATGGTTGCATCTCTCACATGTGTTGGAATTTGTTGGGAGGAGGAGAGGGTTGTCTGTGTACATGAGGCAGTTGTAACATTGCCTCAAGATTCCCAGATTCACCAGCTGGACTGGAGAGGAGATTGACAACTGACCTTTGGACATACTAGAATAGTATTGGGAATTCCTCTATAATTGAAAAAAAGGGCCAGTGGGGAACAAGGTACTCAAGGGGAGTTTGTGAGGGTCTAGTGCTTTTAATTTTTTAGTGCTGACTTATATAATTGCTTTAGTGAGCAAGTGCCAAGTAACTTAAATGCAATGTGTTACAGGTAACTTAAATGCAAAAACGACAAACAGTAACTTTCTTTCAAGTGAAACAAGGAAATAAGTACACTAAGCAATGCAGATATCACTAGGGATCCACAGAAGCGCTGAAAAGCCACGTTTTAGGTGGAATTAGCGTTTCAGGGAAATAACAAGCAAACAAACAACAAGCATACAAACAAAGCTAGATTCAGCAGGCCTAGATCTAGTCTATGCTACAGCAAACAAGGTGTACCAATTTCAGTAAGAAACAGTTCAAATATGCAGTCACTATAAGCCTTTAACCAGAAATTCCCAGCTCAGAAGGGCAGAGTCCAGCCTCTCCTCCCACAAGAGTGCAGACCACGAACCCTTTTAATGTAAAATAACTGGCCTGAAGCCCAAGTGCTTAAACCAGAATTAATACACTTTTAGAATAACAGACACTGAACTCTCAATCAGCAGTTCCCAACTTAGAAGGATGTAAGCTACCTGTCCTGCCACCACAGTGCAGGCCACAAACCTTCCTAATATAAAACAACTGGTCTGAAGCCCAAGTGCTTAATCCAAAAGACTTAGAATGATAGCTACACTTTAATCAAGTTACTACCAAGCAGTAATAAATACAATTTAATACTTTAAAGAATGCCTGGATTAGTGCTTAAGTTATACAAACAAAGCTAGATTCAGCAGGCCTGGATCTAGTCTATGGTACAGCAAACAAGGTGTACCAATTTCAGTAAGAAGCAGTTCAAATATGCAGGCACTATAAGCCTTTAACCAGATATTCCCAGCTCAGAAGGGCAGAGTCCAGCCTCTCCTCCCACAAGAGTGCAGACCACGAACCCTTTTAATGTAAAATAACTGGCCTGAAGCCCAAGTGCTTAAACCAGAATTAATACACTTTTAGACAATGTTTAAAAAAAATGAAACAAAATAAAACCCTACGGTTTTCCAGAATTGCTGCATTTCTTTATGTTATTCTCCATCTGTCTGTACGTCAGTTCTCGCGACAGCACTTTCGACTCGATCGTTCAGCTAAATTCCAGGAGCTTGACACATCCATTACCCAGGGCTGTGTACAACTAAGAAAGATAACTTCATGTTTTTGTTACAAAATATTATTAATACAAATAATTTGTGCACATTTCTGGTTAACATACATGTTACGGTTCATGATTTCAGCTGAACGATAGCGTTGAAAGTGTTGCCCTGATAATGGAAAAGTACCGCTCCAAGTAAGATACAGACATGTCTTGCAAAAAAAAAAAAAAACATTTTTTTAAAAGAGAAAGCAAGTTTCAAAGGTAAAGTGCACACAGGAAATCTTATTACTTGTATTAAATGTAGCCTGAAAATAGCACACTGACAGTTTATGCAAAATTCAGAGTTATTTAGTGTTTATGCGTTCTCTACTGCAAATTCCTTCCCCTGCAGTGTTCTTCTTCTCTTTCTGCATAGTCCAGTCTCTGCGCATCCTCTTTCACTTGCCTTCCATCACTGGGAATTCCTTAACTATCACATGCTGCCCAGTCCCTCTTTATTCTACTTATTCCTCTGCATATTTTTTTGTAACCATAATTCTCAACAATTTTTTTCCCTCCAGTATTTTACATCCATTCATTGCAGCTCTATTCTTGATTTCCTGTCTTTGCCATTCTCACCTGTATATCCAAACTTACCTGGATGTGGTCTGAGAATCATATCTTACGGAACTCCGTTTACAACATCCTCTGTTAGCTATCCCTTTCTAAGCAACTTAATTTTATTGGCCTGTTTTTTTCTGTTCTTTGTAAAAGCATTTGTAAAATGTCTCCCCTCTGATCTGCTTCCAGGCAGCAATCCATCTTTCCTTGTTCACCTCGGTCTTCAAATCCATTGTATTCTTATCACTAAATTCCCCTTTCCTAAATAATCTTTTTCTGGGCCTGCTACTGCACTGAACCCTCTATAACATCATATGGCTCTTGTCTCATCTTTTCATCCCCAATCATAAAAAAATGATCAAAGAAAAAAACTCTTATTAGGTCCATGCAAGCTGTTTAATTTCCATAGTATACCTTCCAGCATGTCTCACTTTAACTGATCTTACATCTCCTCCCTGAATTACCTCAATCACTTTCTCTCAAACCTATCCTGAAAAAGACTGTATGCCTCTCTTACACCATTTACCCCACTGTGCCATATAATAATATTATTTAATCCCCCTTGCACAGAGGATCTGCCTCATCTATTTAGTCAAAGTCATCCACCAATTACTTTCCAGAATACCTATGTCTGCTATGGCTCTGCCTCCTCCCCATCCTCCCTTTCACGTTTTGCCACATCACCCAGTTGGGTTCTCCTTTCTCACTGTCCAAAGCTTTTGGACCTAGATATGTCCATCAGCCATCTTCCTCAGTTTGCACCATCTGATTTTCAAGATTTCTTTTTGACATACTCTGCTACTGGTGAAGTCTTACGTGACCTACCATCATCCAGTGAGTGACACTTGTTCTCAGACAAATTAATTTTGTCAGCCACTGTACTTCCACAGTCTAGAACCATGTTTCTGAGCCTTTTCTAACTGTCTAGATTCCCAACAAATTTCATACACTCATTTGGGTCCCCAAGTTGACATCTCCGTGACCTCCACACTACCACAGCTTAGACTAATATGCCACTCTGTTCAGCTGGTTCTAAAGTTCATGGATGGTACTCTGTTTATGTACAGCTCTATAGAGTAGCCCTGTACTATTGTGAGGCTATCAACCTTAATCTGAAGGCTTTTTAATTAGTCATTTTCGTTAATATCCACTCCTTACCCAGTTATAAATGCATGCAGCATTAACACTTGTCTGGCTCTTCCCATTTATTTCTCACCTCCCTCTGGTACGTCCTAATTGACCAGTCAAACTCTGCTATGACTTACAGAGCACTTAGAATTCTTTGACAGAAAAAAACATTCCATTGCCCTGTTTCTGACACACCTTCTGGTACCCATATTTTGCAAAGATTTGAGCTCTGTGCCTTATTTTCATATTTGTCTGGTTTGTTCCTTGCAGCAGGATAAGCTGTTTGTGATGAGTTTTCCCTTCTACATCTATTTCACTCTTCTGTTTGGGAAGGGAAATCCTCCTCATGTTAGAAGAGTCATGATCATAGGTGCCTGACGTTCAGGACTACATCCTCTACAATGGGCATCACCTTGCTAGTTTCTAAGGTATACTGTCCTCTCCTTTCATATTCAAGATATACAGGATATGAATCTCCCCTGAGTCTACCACTTTTTGTTCTTTGACTTTTAGCTTCAAGTATGTTGAATTCTTATCTCGTTTAACACCAGCAAGAACTAAGAATTTTAGGCAGCTATATCTGGCTGACACCATCTTCACCCCCACTCACTGCCCAGTCCTGCTGATTTGCGTTGTGCATTTTAGAATTTTGTAAAACTCTCATTGCTTCCAGACTTGTTAAAACACAATGCTATTTCTACAAGTAATGACCAAGACATATGTAAAATCAGGCAGAGGCAAACAACTATAGTGATGCTTAGACATTCTGTAAAGATATTGAGCCAGTCATTATAAGACATGAGGCCCAGCAAATGCCTGAATATGCAGCAATGCATTGTTAACAGAACTTTAAGCCAGGCACACATACATGCATGCATTCGTTTCCTAGTACTTGCTTTATCCTATGCAGGGTCATAGGGGAGCTGCAGCAGTCCTGGATCCAATTCAGGAAACACACACACACACACACACACACACACACACACACACACACACACACACACACACACACACACACACACACACACACACACACACACACACACACACACACACACACACACACACACACACACACACACACACACACACACACACACACACACACACACACACACACACACACGCAGGTATATATAGACCTACAGGCAGTTTAGAGGACTAGGGGTTCATTATCAGTAGTTCTGTAGCATGTGGGGGGTCCGAGACCCTGCTGAAAATACATATAGACACAATGAGAACATGAAGACTCTGCATTGAAGGCATCACAGCTTGGCAGTCTATCTAAAAATGCTATATCAAAATACAGGAAACCGTTTACTTTAGCAAAGCAACTTTTCACACTCAGTTGTCACATCTGTCTTGCCTTAAAGGAAACTTGCAGATGAAAAAGACAAGTGTTTAAGTTTTTTGAACAACCAGGCACGAAACGTATCATGATGCCATGGTTGGCCTCTCTTTATGGCTGCATTTATCCCATACCAGAGGTGTAGCATGACCACACACCACAGGTTTACTGGAAACACATTGCGTCATGTGCACATATGGCACATATGTCACTTTGTGGTTTCAGATGTGTGATACTGCAGTGAGTGCCACTTTGAAAGGTCACAGAATATGTAAACAGAAAGAAAGAGAAGTCATCACATGCAGAGGTGAATCAAATACAGAAGGGGATTAAGTAACGTGTGATCAAGTCCTTCTAGGAATTAACTTCTACAATTTAAAACTGCACAGTGACTAGTCTATGCAGGAGTCTTGGTTTACAAATTTTGGTAATTAGAGCACAATGAAGTAAAGCACTGTTGTGCACAAATGCCTACCACAGATATAAAAACTCCTGCAGAATTTAATAAACTCAGATGGCAGAAAAGTGGTCTTATTAGTCAAGTGACTATATTAGGGCCATAGGTATTTACTAGGCTGTTGATCTGTACAGATCTAATAAAGCCTATTTACACCACATTGTAGATTTTAGCCCTTATATTGTTTTTTGAGTTTTATGCTAATACTTAGAACACAGCTTACCTGACTATTTGTGCAAGAACATGAGTACAGCAGCGGGTTCTGTGAATCGGCACTCATCACCCTTTATCAGAGCTTGTGCACGCAGCATGCCGTTAGCTTAGCAGACTCTATCAGGACACAGCCATCACTGTTCTGCTCAGATAAATGCACATCTGTGCAGTCCCTCCACTTTTCCTATAGCACTGCTGTGGGTCATGGACTTGGGCTATATGGGGAGAGATAGCACAGCAGCAGTTATTCATACAGTTTTTTTTCAAATGTTGAGCTCTTTTACACAGAAAAATGCACTTGTACAAGGCATTAAGGGTTGAGGGAAACAAGTTCTGAACCTCTGACATGCTCTAAATCCATGCAGATTTGTGACAATCATGTAACCCAGAGGACAGCTTCTAAAAAAGATAAATAAAAAGCCTCAGAATAATATTAACTGCCTGTACTACTTACAGAATAAAATGATTCTGGAAACTTCTTGTGTACTACAGCAAGTACATGTAAACAACATCCCATTTTTAGTTTGTTCCTGTTACAAAATGCTGTCACAAAGGTGATATCTGAGTGGCAATGAATCGAGAGATGTGGCAACAGCTGACATGACTCCCCAGTCCCATGTAGAAAAGGTGACTGCCTAATCCCATATAATTCCAAAGTTATGAGTTTTTAATGGTTTTCTCTATGAATGGCCCTTTCTGTAATATAAGTCCAGATCATATAAAAATCAAAGCACCTGAAAAAGTTGCAAAAACATAGTAGGAAATATTACAGTCAGACAGAAGTATTGAAGGTACCCACTCTCAGTGTCTATTTCTGAGACCAACACCTAAATGCAGCAAAAGGCAATGTTTGGCATGTCTCTGGGCATATAATTCCCAGCCTTTTTGCTAAAATTGGGCTGTGACAGTTAAGAAGTTTCTGTCTCTCTACAGGAAATAAATGAAGTGCTCACCTCCTCTGACACGGAGCCCAAGTAATACTGCTTAATATATATCAGTCTTGGTTTATCATTGATAAATTAATATACAGAGTAATAAAAAGCAAGATGGGAGATGAGCAGTTCAGATTAAGATCAAAATGCAGCACAAATGAGACACAAGTCACAGTGACACCGATAGTGAAGAAGACACTGGAGATGAGTAAAGAGTCCACCTGGGCATTCCTAGACTTTCTGAAATCATATTACAAGGTCCAAAGAAAACTGATTTGTGTAATCCTGTAAGGGTTAAAAGCCCCAGAAACATAGTTAAAATTAGTTCAGGCTATGTACAAGGCTCCAGTGATGAATTGAGAAACAGTGGTTGGATTCAGAGGGGTTCCCAGTGAGATTAAGTGTGCATCAGGGTTCAGCGCTGACTACATGTTGCTGTTCACAGTAGTAAAGTATATCAGGTTGGAGAGGACAGTTCAGCAAAGCTGCTTTATGCAGACAATGTAGCGCTTACAAGCAGACTGAACAGGACTTTCAGTAAATGATAGGGAATTGAAATGCAAATTTCATGGGACAAAACTTAGTACAGACAAGACAGTCGTCAATTCAGCAAAAGGAAAATCAGAAAAAAGCTAAACATTGAGAAAGAAGGGAAACTAGAACAGGTTAACAGCTTCAAGTATTTGGGATGGGTGGTTGAGGAGAACCACAGTCTGAATCAGGAGGTCAAAATTATAATCCGGGGTACTGCAGACAACTGGCAAAGAGTGTTGGGACAGTGTGTGACACAGGAATGCCAAAGAAACTGAAATGTAAGATGTGCAACCAGTGCTTCTGTGTGGCATGGAAACCTGGATAGAGAATGCACAAAAGTTATGGAAGTCTGAGGTGATGGAGTTGAAGCCTGTGGCAGGTGACAGGATGCACACTATGCAACAGACAAATAAATAAGGAAATCAGAACAGAAGAAGGCAAAGTAGCCTCATTTACAAAGAAAATCAAGAACAGATTTCAGTGGTTCAGTCACATGTGCAAGAGAACAAAAAATGATTTCGCGATGAGCATTTAAATCATGAAGAAGGCAAAAGGAAATAAGAACATCCATCTAAGAAATGGATGAATTCCATGAACTGTAACACTCACACATGACTATTGAAGAAGGTATCAGAGTGGTACTGAATCAAGAGATGTGGCAACAGCTGACGTGAAAAAGAAGGCCTAAAGCAGCACAGCAGGTGCTATTTCATGCTACACTCCAAGGAGGCATATGAGATAGTGCTCTATATCCAGTTGTTAGCTCATTGAAAAGAAACACAGCTGAAAACATAGCAAATGACAATTTTCACACAAGCCTCCTTTCTTTTGAGGTAAGGTCCTTCCAATGTCCCTATTCAGGAACTTGATGTGCTGCAAACCTTCACCCCAGATTTAATATAATCCACTCTGAGTTTGATGCACCCCAGAGAAAAGGAAAACACTGATTGCAACAACCTCCTTTGACAAATGCATCTTTAAGCCAAACGTTATTATTCAGGTACTTTGTCATCAGTCAGCAGGCATGTTCTACTGAAACAAGGAAATCATACTTCTGCCTGTGATGCAGAAATCTCAGCTTTGATTATATCTTTCTGCACAGAGCTCTGGGAGGTCTGTCCTTTACAGAAAGCTCTTTATCACAGAAACAGTCGTCCATCAGAAAAAGCTCTATTTGTTCTGTCATGTTCACCAAAATATCACTCAATGCATCGCAGTTTGAATCCTACTAGAACATTGAAAAGTCGATACAAATGAATTATAAAGCAATTAAGACAAGAAGTGTCACTGTTAGAAGACTATAGAATAGGGAACAGGTCAACAAAAATACTAAGAAAGATAGACGTGACGAAAACAACATGTGGTATTTGAACAGACCAGGATATATCATGCACTATCACAAATAACAAACTAAAAATCTCAGCACAGGCAGAAAAACTTAATAAGATATGCAGATAAATATAAAGGAAAAGTACAAAATAAGCAATTTATTGATGACCCAAAAAAGTTTTATAGAGAACTGGGAAACAAGGTAAAAGGAATTTAAAGACTGCCAAATAAGGAAGAAAAGTATCTATGAAGATCCTGTGGAAGAGAAGTCTTCCACAGGATTAAAACTCTACAACAGAAGGAAGAAACTGTTGCAGAAAAAAATGAAGTCACAAGACTGGAAAACTTCCCTTATCAATCTCAATAAAAATCTGAGATCCCTTATCAAATCCTCTAAAGCCAGCTATGAAGGCAGAATTGTGGTTGACACCAAAAACAACCACAAAGCCTTCTATAGCTATATCAAAAACCTCAAAGGCAATAGCTAGATTTGCTCTGAGTTATTGCACAACGGCACCTTCTATACTGAGCCAACAGATACAGCCAACATACTGACCGACAGATTCAGTGCCAACTTTACCCCTCTCCCCCCAAGAGCCCTATCACAATACCAGAAGAAAGCCTGGCACCCACCATTTCTGTGGCACAGGTAAAAGCTGCATTGTCCAAAGCTAAGAATACAGCATCCATGGGACCTGATAATATCCCTGGCTGTGTCCTACATGAGCTACAAACTGAACTGGCACCACATCTGTGTGCCCTGTTCAATCACAGCCTTACCTCAGGCTATGTCCCTAATGAATGGCGCAGTGCTACAGTCATCCCACTGCATAAAGAGGGAGTAACTACAGACCCTGGGAATTATCACCCCATTAGCCAGCCAAGTCTGGTATGCAAAGCTATGGAGCGCATCATCATGGACCTGCTTAACAAAGATATAGGCAATCTCCAAACTCTTGACCCCACACAGTTTGGCTTTGTCCAGGGGAGATCCTGCCTGCTGTACCTGTTTGATTTCTTTGAGGCAGTCACCAAGGCTGTGGATGAGGGTAAGGCAGTGCATACAGCCTACCTCGACCTGGCCAAGGCCTTTGATACCATTCCCCATTCAGGTATCATTGATAAGCTCACCAAACTAGGCATCAATCTTTACATCACTACGTGCGTTGCAAATTGGCTCACAGACAGGACCCACAGAGTGAAAATTGTGGAGTCCAAGTCAGACTGTCGATCAGTCACGAGTGGAATCCCACAGGGCTCTGTCCTGGGCCCTCTCCTGTTTGGCATCTACTTCTCAGAAGTCCAGGCAAACACAGAAGGACTCTGGCTGACCATGTTCGCAGATGACTGCAAGCTAGGAGTCATTATCAACTCCCCAAGTGATGCAGACATCCTACAAAAGGGCCTCTCTGAGAACAATGACTGGTGTCGGAACCATGACCTTTAACTTAATGCCAAAAAATGCATTATCATCCCTTTTGGAAAAAACTCAGTTCTCACGAATTACCACATTGATGGGAGCCCACTGAACACTGAAGGGGCCATAAGAGATCTGGGCACCCAGGTCAACGGCCACCTCACCTTCAACCACCACACTGCCACTGTGGTCAGAAAGTTCTTCTACGTGGCACATCTTATAACCAACGTTTTTGCATCCAGGAAGAAAGAGGTCATCATCCCTCTCTACTCATCCCTCATTAGACCAATCATCGAATATAACGTCCCATTTGGCATGTACCTGACCAGACACCTATAACAGCTAGAGAGGCCACAAAAGTACCTCACAAAAAGGATTCTAGGCCTTAAATACATGTCCTACATGGACAGACTCAAGAAACTTCAGCTGTTCTCAGTCTCTTATCATCTACTTAGAGGTGATCTCTGCTTGACTTACAACGCCATGTTTGACCCAGCCTTGAAATGCTACACCTAAAGAAATCTCAATTCCCCCCATGCAACATGCTCTAGAGATCCCAACCTCATTACTACAATTAACAGAACATGCTGGAGGGATAGGTTCATCTCCCAAAGACTGCCCATACTCTGGAATAAGCTTCCCATTCATGTCAAGCAGAGCACCTCGCTGGCCCTCTTCAAGAGAAATCTTGACAAGTGGATGGGTAACAGAAAGTTCATTCCAGGGATCATTCCAGTTGCCCTACTGGATATGGGCACTGTGAACTAACATAGGGTGGCACGGTGCCTGGGCAATTATTTTAGGACTAGGCTTGTAAAGGCTCCAGAGCCATTAGCCTAGAGCACACCAATGAACATAACAAAGATGGTAAATGGATAAAAGAAGTAAAACAAAGAATAAGAAGTTTAAATGTACTGGATTTTAAATGTACTGGATATGAAATGGGATGAAGCAACAGCCAGAGAGATTGAAACAAAGTTAAGAAAAGCCTCTAACTGGAAAACCCCAGGCCCAGATGTAGTACCTAACTTCTGGTTAAAAGTATTAACATCTCTGTACGAAGATTTAGCCATGAGTAAGAACTATACATATGCGCACCCTGAACAGACATCAACCTGGATAACAACAGGAAAAACAATGCTCCAACTTAAGAGTGAACCTGCAAGCTACCCTAAAACTATAGACCAATAACTTGCCTCCCAACGATATATACCCTATACATGGGAATCAATAACAGTGTTTATAGTCATTTAGAAGAAAACTCAATTATGGCAATAGAACAAAAGGGCAATAAAGGAAAGTCATATGAAACAAAGGATCATTTGTTGTTAAATAAAGTCATAGTGGAGAACTGTAAAAAGAGGAAGAATCTAAGTATGGCATGAACTGACTACAAAAAAGCATTTGATAGTATCCCACATTCATGGATAAAAGAGCACTTAAAATGTATAAAATACACCCTGCACTGATCAATTATACTGCAGTGACCATGAAACAGTGGCAGACAACTTTATTTATTTATTTTTATTTCACATTTGTTGACCGGGTTTGTCCGACTGAGCTGAAGAGCCCATTTTCAGTGAAGGCCCCGGGGAGAAAAGCTCCAACATATTATACAATTTTCATTATAAATTAGCATTAAACAGCAATGTAACATGATTATTATAAGCCATTAAGTAGCAATATAATGTTATACAGTATCAATAATCAGACGTATAGCAAAGCTCTTTCAAGATGTATAAAAAGAAATAATATGTCATTAAGATGAATATAGATCTTGGGGTAAGTGGTTACAAAAAGCCAGTTTTATCATAATGTAGTTGCATGAAGGCAAGACAATGGCAAGACAATTACAATAGAATGTTCCTCTGAGGTGATTTGCTTAATAGGTTTTAGAAGACAATATTAAGAGTAGTCAAGGAAGATTAGAAGGAGCTAGTGAGAAGAGTGAGTTAAGGGCAGAAAGTAGATTAAGGTATGGGAGGTAGGGCATGTTTAAGGAGGGAGAGTGCAGTGGCAGCACCAGTGACTTTTCAAGTACTCTTTGGTGGCTGTCTTAAATTGTTTAGGCCAGGGGTGTCCAACCTTTTGGCTTGCTGGGGCCGCATTGAGTGAACAGAAATGGTCTTGGGGCCGCATATAAAATATATCATATAGTTAACTCTTTCATTGCTCCGGAAGACCACAGTCGACCTCCTGGCTATACTGTAGGTGCATTTGAACAATGAATAAATTGAATAAATGCCTAATATTTGCCTTAAAATTCTAATTCTCATTCTAATTCTAATTCTCTAATCTAACAGTTAACTCTAACATCTTAGTTAATATATATATATATATATATATATATATATATATATATATATATATATATATTTTTTTCTTTTCTTACAAATAAACAGATATTCACTACAGCACTAGCATTTCTTACTGGGAAAACCATTCCAGCAGTCCAGCTACGTAAAATGTCAACATCAGCAGTCATACAATACTATAATCCACAAAAATAACCCAACAAATTTGCAATAAAGTAAAGAATTCACATTAATGACTTAATAAAACAATTCTGAATAAGCTACAAGAGGGTCTCACCCAAACAAATAACTGGTGCCAGAAATATGGCCTCAAGCTAAATGCCAAAAAATGCATCATCATCCCCTTTGAGGAGAGTGATGTCCCCACAAATTATCACATTAATAACAATGTTGTAAGCACGCAATAAGTCGTATGGTACTTGGGCACCCAGGTTGATAGAAACCTGACTTTTGACCACCGCGTTGTCTCTTTTGTAAGGAAAGCTTTTTACATGGCCCACTTCATTAGTAAGGGTACCTCATCCAGGGACAAGGAGGTCATAACATCCTTGTATTCTTCCTTTACAAGAGCCATTATTGAGTGCAATGCCCCTTTTGGCATGTGCCTCAGCAAAACACCCTGCCAAAAGAAAGACTACAACCATTTCTGACAAAAAAGGTTAAAGGACTTAGTTATCCACACAGACTAAAAAGCTTCTTGCTTTCCTCTGTCTCTCACTGGCCCCTATAATGTTCATCATTGGCTTGCTTTCCAGGCTAAGAAAGATCCTGCCTTAAGAGACTTCCTCCACCTCAGAAATACTGGTAATACTTAAACCACTCACTACAAAGACCACAGCATTCACTGCAACATAAACAAGCCACTTTTTATGGACAGGTTCTTGACACAAAAACCTTCAACTTCTGTGAAAAGCTCCTCTCATTATCAAACAATGTAGTTCAGCAACACGATGGCTGGATGGATAGCCATAAATGTAGTCCTTGGGTAAGTAGCATAGCCTTCATCAAACCAGATGGAAAATCCACATACTAACCTTTTCCAGCTGGATGGCTAAGATCTAATATTGGTTACTCAAGTCTAGTTGCCCAAGAAGAGGGGCATGTTTAACTAAGAATTCCATTTGCAAAATTATATTCAGTATACATATTAAATCTCTCTTACACACACACACACACACACACACACACACACACACACACACACACACACACACACACACACACACACACACAAAAGCCCCTACTTGTAAAATAGGCAACCTCAGTAATCACATGATACCCACTTACTGAATGAAATTGTCTGGAAGTCAAAATATCTGAAAAAAAAAATCATAATAGAGATGGATTCATCCATGTAATTTCCCACCACCAAAAGGACCATCAATAAATCAACAAACAACTGCTCGGCAAAAAGTAAATCAGTAAGAAAACCATAAACTATAATGCTACATACTGGTGTAAACATATAACTTGTGTCAATCCCCAGGTTAATCCATACCAAAATATTGTTTCAGAGCTTCAGCTATGTACAAACAGCTTTCTCCTAAAAACTTTACTCATTGATATTTGCCTTGCTGCAATTATAACTCTAAAAAAAAATGTTTTTAAGTTTATTCTGTACCTCAATGATTCTCACTGTTACGAGATGTAATCTGCCATATTGTATGAGTATTACATCCATAATTTGCTGTCTCTCTCTATGTATTGCATTATATTGTTTTGTGTTATTTTTGGAGCTTTTCTCCCCCTCCCGAGCCCTCGCTTGAAAATGGACCTGTGTCCAGTCGGACTTTCCCGGTAAACAAATGTAAAATAAAATAAATAAAAATAAACTTCCCTCCAATCTAAAGCCATTTGACATTCAGACATTTTGATTTGTGCAGAAGTTACTCACAGACTGACAGTTTACTGAGCTGTAATGCTGACCTTCACTTTTGAAAAAAACAAATTCCCAGACTTTGTCAATAGCTCAAAGTGTAGAGAGGATTATTTATTTATTATATATTTATTTATTTTTGGAAAACATCTTTAAAACTTTCAAATTGATTACACACCCGGAAACACAGAAAAGTTATTATGATTATGTAAACCACAGACTGCTGCAAGAAATCAAAGTCACATTAGCACTCTATACTTATGTCCGAACAGATGAATCATACCTGTCAATTCCAAAAGAAGTAAAGTAGCTTAATAAGAAGGTTATTTGCAAGGTTATATGGCAGTTTATATTGGAAATAAGCAGAGATATTAAAAAGGCTCTGTTTTTCATAATTATGCCAAAAAGTCTTCCAAGGTATATACAACTTCTGATTTAGTATGGAACCATACCTCTCAACCTTAGAGCAAGAAATCTGGACAAAGCGAAAAATAAAAGTGGGACACAGGCCCAAAAATAATTATGCATCACAGACACCATTGAAACAACTGTAGCTGCAAACATTATACATCACTTATAATCTTTCTATCCCATTATTGTCAGTTATACATTATATGGCTCATTCAGTCCTGCCTTCTTTTGCATCAAAGAAAACCATGCTTTGAAATGACAAATGCATTAAAAATAATAAATAAAACACATTGCATCAACATCCTGCAACTTCCTACCTGCAAGCAACCACAGAGCTTTTACTGAAACTAGGGCTGCTTGTTTCCCTAGAATGACAGCTCTCCCTAATTAAGTCTAATGGTATACAATCTATCAGTATCTGGACTACCTGAAATAAATTAATTTATGGCCTGTAAATTGAAAGTACACTTTGTTTAATTAAACTATATTTCTAAGCCCACTTACTATATTTTTTCAGTAACATTCCAATATCCATTTCCAGGTCACTTTACAAGACATTGACAGTGGTAGACTTGGCATCCTTCAGAACCCCACAGGCCCACGCTAATACATTGTCCATTAAATTTAAATATCCATCCATTGTAAATGGCAAGAAGCTATGTCTTAAAAAATCTACTTCTGGCATGCGTACCCAAGTATTAGGTTTTGAACAAAGAAACATATTCTCCACAGTCCGTAAGTCTCTGTCTTTAATAATCATCTACTGTTGCAGCACTCCCAACACATAAGCACACATATACACACTAAAATCCCCAACATTTAAAAAATGACATTGTGCCCACTTGATTTGCCAGTATTGATGACCCGCCAAAGCTATGCATACTGTTGTCCAATCTACCACTGCTTAGAACCCACCAATAAAAAAACAGTACTAGGTGCTTTTTTGTTTGTCTGAAAAAACAATACAACTTTATATGCTACAGTCCCACATAGTCAATCCACTACTGACCCATTAACCCTAGGCCGCTGTCTCATTCTCACTCCATGGAACTGCATTACCTTGGATGACTACTTTTATTTCCTAAGCAAAATACACAAATTGGAAGATGAGGCAAAAATCCAGACATGCTTTGAAAATCCATACAGTTAAGAGGTATGAGTTTATGTTCAATACAACACTCTCCCTGTCAGGAAAGCCGCAATTTAATGAAAGTGTACTCTTAATGTATGATATATTTGTGAGCTAACTTGTTTGTGTTCAGTAGGTAGACTGATCACTGTTAGCCTCTTTGTGCATGCGTCTCTCTCTGTCATGCACACATATACACACACACACACACACACACACACACACACACACACACACACACACACACACACACACACACACCCTATTAACACAGGTAATTGCTGTCGCTTTCAAAGGCAACAGCAGCAAATCCATACATGAGTCCCTCTTCAGCGAGAACACACACACACACATACACCCACACACACACACACACACACACACACACACACACACACACACACTGATGGAAACACATTGACCCTTTTGGCTCAAAACAAACTAGAAGGGTGCTTTGGCACATGCACACACCAACATTAAAAAAAAAGTGTTTTGGGGCATGCATACATCGTGCGTTTAGAGGTTAGGGGTTGAGGGTGGAAGAAGGAAGAGCTCTGAGGGTCGCATGCGGCCAGCGGGCTGCAGGTTGGACACGTCTAGTTTAGGACATGTAAGGGTCCTGATTTCTAGTGGGAGCCTGTTCCAGACAATAGTGGGGTGATAGCTGCACATGTTATGTCCAAATTTAGACTTGGGTTTGCAGATTTGTACTAGGTCTTGGTTAGAGCTTCAGAGAGGTCTGGTGGGAGAATAATGGGAGATGAGAGGGGATAGTGCTGGGCAGTAGGAAGGCTGGTACAGAACAGAATGGATGATCTGGAGCTGAGAGAGAAGAAGATGGTGGGGTAATTCAAGCCAGTTTAGGTGTTTTAGAGACAGACAGTGATGGGATTTGTAGGTTTGCTAGGTAGCAAATCTAGCTACCTTATTGTAGGTAGATTTGAGTTTGGTCAGGAGTGCTGAGTTAAGATTTGTGAGAATTTGAGAATTGTACATTAGACTGGGTAGAAGGTAGGTAAGAGAGAGAGTAATCTTGGCTTCAGAGGTAAGGAATTTCTTGTTACGGTAAAGGAGCCCTAGTTCTGAATGAGTCTTTTTGATACAGTTATTAACATGCAAGTCAAATGTAAGCTGATCGTCGATGGTTACGCCTAAGAGCTTAGTACTGGATTCTACCTGAATGGGAGTGTTATTAAGGGACTGTATGGAGAAGGAGGGTTTAATATTGTTGAATTTGTTAGGTAGGAAGAGTAGCAGCTTTGCTTTTTTAGGTTAAGGATGAGCTGGTTGTTGGAGAGCCATGTTTCAACTAAAGTTAAAAGACGTCTGAGTAGCTGAGAAGAGCTTAGAGGGAGAGTTGGCTGTGGTGATGACTGTAGAGTCATCTGTGTATTGCACTAAAGATGACTGAGGACAGGAGGTATAGAGCTGATTAGTAAAGATATTAAAAAGTAAAGGCCATAGGACAGACCCTTGAGGTACACCCATTTTTACAGGGAGAGGAAGGGAGAATGATGAGTGCTATCTCACTGATTGAGATCTATCAGTGAGGTAGCTGGAGAACCATGCAACAGTATCAGAGAAGAAGTTGAGGTTATGCAGTTTGTGTAAGAGAAGAGAATGTGAGACAGTGTTGTAAGCTTTTGAGAAGTCCAAGAATAGACAAGAAATAAGTTTATGGTCATCCATCGCTATAGAGACAGTGTTGAGGAAGGATATTAGAGCTGTAGTGGTGCTATGTTTGGGTCCAAAGCTGTGTTGAGTGGGTGTAAGCAGATTTTCCTGTATTAGATTCTGCATAACTGGTTTATGAATACATTTTTCTAGTACTTTAGAGAGGGGGAGAGGATAGCAATAGGTCTAAAGTTGGAGATATCAGAGGAGTTACCTCCTTTGTGTATAGGTAGAGTGTAGCATTGCTTCCAGATGGAAAGGACTTTAGATTCAGAAATAGAGTGATTAATTAGGACAGATACAGGGAGAGCAAGAGAGTCAGCTGCTAGTAGAAGAAAAGTGAAAGGAATATTGTCAGATGATGCTGAGCATGGTTTTTTGTCAGATTTCGGAGTTCTTTATATTTTTGCAAGTCTGCAGGAAGCTTAGTTTGTGACCATTTTTTCCATAATTTGTCTCTAGTTATCATAAGGTTACGAGTGGCTTTTGAAAGCCAGGGAGATATGTTGCACTTAATTCGGACTTTGCTAGGGGAAGCAAGTGAGTCTAAGATGCTAAGGAAGGTGGAGTTGAAAGCTGGGACTGCTTCTTCTAGTAGGAGTTGGGTAATGAATTTCCAGTTTACTTCACAGAGGAGGGCATTAAAGGTTTCTGCATGAAAGTTAGAGAGTTTGCAACAAGTAATAAATCTAGGAGGTTCTGAGAAGTGGGGAGTGAACCTAAGCACTTTTATAGGGGAGTGATCACTCAGGGGTGGTTGGTAGGGTTTCAGGGTTATGATATTTGGAAGGATTGGATACAAGTACTTATTCAATAAGAGTACTAGATGTGTGAGACTTGTTTGTATGAGTAGGTTGGGAGATTAGCTCTGTAAAGCCATATAAATTAATGTGAGTATTAGAGTGTGGATTACTGAGAGTTTACCAGTTAATGTTGACATCCCCAAGGAGGACAGTTTAATTGGGGATTTGTTGAGAAAAGTATGAAAGAATATTTTTGAGCAGAGGAATGTTGTCTCCTGGAGGAATATAGATGCTTGCTACTGTGATAGTGGTGTGGTCATTGATTTTAAGGTTAGCTGTCAGTAGTTCAGTAGGAGAAAAAGATGGGATTGGTTTCATAATACTTGTAAGAGTGAGGTGGTTGGAGTAGAGGATGGCTAGGCCACCCCCTTTTTTGTTTTGGTGATCTATGAGAAGTATATTATAACCAGGGTGGGGGATGTCTTTATCAGAGATTTGGGATTTTAGCCAAGTCTCTGTTAGGGTGATGACATCAGGGGTGTGGATGGCTATCCAGGGATGGATTTCACTAACTTTTGTTTAGAATACTACGGGCATTCATAGAATAAAAGGAAATATGTTTGGAGAGGATGAGTTTATTAAGTAGGGAGAGGTAGAGTTATGCATGCTGGGGTAATGGATGGGCCAGGATTTGGATGCATGTCTCCTGATAGAAGTAGAACTACATGAAGGTGGTAAAATTTGAATTTAAATGGATTGTAGGTCAAGTACTTAGTCTTGGTTTTAGATGCTAGAGAGGGAGGGGGAGGAAGTTCGATTTTAGGCAGATGGATGTTCATGGAAAAGATAGAGAAGGAGATTGTAATAGAGTACTGCAGAGATGAGAAACAGTTAGTATGGGATTAGTGGGATCTCTATGGACAGATGGTAATAGAATAGTATAAGATGTAAGAATGAGAAGGAGAAGTAATGGTGTCAAGAGGAGAATAGAGAGGGTTGTAATAGCCATGGCCTAAGTTGGGAAGTAGGATTGGGATGGAGTGAGAAGTGGGTAAGGGACTAGGAAAAGTAAGTTCCTGGACCTATTAGAGAGTTGAAGTAAAATTTAGGTGAAAAAACCTGCAGGGAAGGTAGGAGATATGTAGGAAGGAGGATTTGCAGCAGGCTAAATTATGAAGTGAGAAGTAGGGTAGGGGTAAGGTAAAACCAATGTTTTGGCAGACAGGAAGGGGTGGAGTTTGGGAGGGATTAGGTGGTTAGGTATAAAGGATATGATATAGGGGTGGGTGAGAATGGGGGTGGGAGAAAAGCAGAGTGAGCCAGAGTGTAGCGTGGGTGAAATGGAGTGGGATGGGCCAGGAAACAGCAGTCACCAAAAGACACAATCAGCATGCCAGGACAGAAACAGTATGGAGCACACAGTGAGAGTCAGCAGGTAAGTAGAAGAGGTGAGGAGGTGTAGACAGAGAAGGAAAAGATGTTATAGTGAGGTATACACAGGTAATCACAGTAAGATAAAAACAGTTAAAAGGAAACCACAAACAGAAAAACAAAACAGTATAGCTAAGAGAGAGTTGACACTAGGTTAGTGACTAACTTATAGATGGCAGAGAGAGACAGAGGCAAGGTTTCTAAACAGGTGAGTATGGGGGGGTCTCAGTGGTATGCAGGTATCCTGTACAGTAGACAAAATAAGACAAATTTGTGATATGAGCTTAGAACATACTTTTAGTGTAAACCATCTATACAACAGAACACAGGCATAATTCCAGGAGTTGGAGTAGTATCAGTAAAGGTAGACGCAGTCTTGAGGGAAGACACTTTGCTTTTAAAACCTAGGGAAAACAGGAGAGGAGAGAGTGTGTTGAATATAAAAGCTAGAGAAAAAACAAAAATAACAGAGGTACTATACGCAACTACTGATAACAGCTAGAGAGGAGTTAGTTGAGATAAAATATGAAAAATACAGAAATAAATAAAGTAAAGTACATATGATATTAACTTTACAGATTAGAGCAGTAACAAAGTGAGACAAAAGTTCAGTAACTTACATCTGCTATAACACTTTCACATAACAATGGTAAAACTGTTAATCATGATGTCTTAGTGTAAAACAACTGACAATAAAAATGTTTGCTGTAGTTCATGTAGTAAACGTGCCATTTTGTAGTTGAAATATTCAAACTAACTAAGACATTAGAATATAGCTAAACAAAAGTTCTATACTTTAACTCTTGAATTCTACAACTTTTAGTTATGTACTCACCATAACTTCAGATGTTTGGGATCCATCTCGCCTACATTCTGACTGATGGGATCGGAGCCGATCCTCCTCCCTTCTGCACACTTATGCTATAGAGCGAGGCCTCTACTTGGCTGAGCTATCTTTATCCCAGGATGCACCACCACTAATCCCCCAGATCTTGTTTGTCCGCATTCATGCACACACGCATAACCTGATTATATAACATTGTTAGATGTTTCAAGATGAAACAACAGGATTCGGACCTTCTGATATCCTCTGATCTCCAAGGAAGGGGGAAGGAGGGTGGGAATGGATGGATCCCAAACATCTGAAGTTATGGTGAGTACATAACTAAAAGATGTTATGTGATCCTATCTCGCCTACATTCTGACTGATGGGACAGCGTCCCTAGCACCTAAATCCCGGGTGGCTCATTGGAAAACACTCCTGAGCACTGTGGAACCAAATGAAGCTCGTCCTCTAGATGCCACATCTAATTTGTAGTGAGAAATGAAAGTATGCGGGAAGACCATGTAGCCAGCACAAATGTCACTAATAGCAAGCTTAGAATGAAATGCTACCGAAGTAGCCATAGCCCTTGTAGAATGAGCCTTGACAGATGTGGAAAGCTCCTCGTTAGAAAAAACATAAGCCTGAGTAATACAGTCCCTGATCCATTTGGCAATAGTGACCTTTGTGACTGCGTTGCCCAATTTGTTTTCTGCAAAGGACACAAACAACTGATCTGTTCTCCTTGATTGTTTGGTCCTATCCAAATAAAAACGTAACTGCCTATGGACATCTAGTGTGTGGAAAGTAAATTCTGCTTCATTGTAGTATTTTGGGAAAAACACTGGGAGCTCTAATGACTGTTGTAAGCATAAAGTAGAGCAGACTTTAGGAACAAAAGAAGGATTTGGTCTGAGGGAAACTCTGTCTGGATGAAAAACCAAGTACGGAGGTTTTACTGACAAAGCTTGAAGTTCTGAAACCCTTCTGGCTGAAGTAATTGCCACTAGGAAAGCTGTCTTCCATGATAGAAACTTTAAATCACAGGTAGCTGCCGGTTCAAAGGGGGAAGAAGTCAAGGCATGTAATACTATATCGAGATCCCATGGAGGTGCAGGATGAGAAACTGGAAGTCTTAATAGAGCAGCACCTTTCAAGAAGGTCTTACACAACCTGTTGCTCATTAAAGGTGGGTCTATGGATTCATGAAAGTTAGAAATTGCTGCCAATTGTACTTTGATGGTAGAAACAGAAGAGCCTTGGTTGAAAAGAGAGGTTAGGAACTTGAGTACTTCTGCTACGGGTTGAAATGGGGTCCAGGCCCCGGAGTTGAGCCCATATAGCAAATCTTTTCCATTTGCTAGAATAAAGTTTCTTCGTAGTCAACATGTGGGCTGAAGACAATATGTGCACTACCTCTGGGTCTAGTGCATGTCTCCTGACTATGGTTGGAAGAGGAGGAGCCAGGCCGTCAATCTTAATGTGTGTAGGGACTGGTGTAGTAGTCCCGACTGATGAGTCAGTAGGTCTGGGATCTGGTCCAGGAACCATGGACCTTCCAGAGCATGTTTCCGAAGATAGGGAAACCAGACTTGACGAGGCCAGTAAGGAGCAATTAAGATCATCTTGCTCCCTAAGAGAGAAGCCTTCTGAATTACCTTGGGTAGGAGAGGAACTGGAGGGAAGGCATAAAGCAGGCCGGTGGGCCAAGGATGGACTAGCGTCGTCCGACGCGTCCCGAGGGGGCCTTCCCCCCCGGGTTAGGGAGAAAATTCTTTGCACTGTGATTCAGAGGAGTCGCGAAGAGGTCGCAGCAAGGAACTCCCCATTCACTGAAAATCTGTCTTGTAATAGTTATGTTCAGAGACCACTCGTGAGGAGAGAGAATGGTCCTGCTCAACCTGTCGGCTACGACATTGTATTTGCCTGGTATGTGAGTAGCCACTAGGAAGCGTTTGGTTGAGATTGCCCATTCCCAGACCCTCATCGCTTCTCTGCAAAGAGGATAGGATCTGGTCCCTCCCTGCTTGTTCAGGTACCAGACAACTGACATGTTGTCCGAGTGAACAGCAATTACGCCCTGAGGGAGGTAACAGTGAAGGGCTTGAAGGGACAGGAGTACTGCTCTCATCTCTAGGATGTTGATGTGGAGAGAGGTCTCTTCCGGATGCCATTTGCCCTGGACTGACCTGCCCAGGGAATGCCCCCCCACCCCGTCTGGGAGCGTCCGTGTGGTCAGTGGCCGGAGGAGGAAGAACAAAGGGTCGCCCTGATCCAAATTGGAAGACACTAGCCACCAGCTGCAAGTTTTTGTGATCCATATTAGATGCATGAGAGGGAGTTCCTGAAAGGACCACTGAGTTTAGAGAAGCCACTGGAGGATTGTCATGTGGAACTAGCAAAACTGTGGCAGACATCGATCCCAATAGTTGCATGACCATTCTGGCTGGGGCTTTGGACCTGGGAGTAAGGCTCGAACCTGATTTTGTATGATCTGAATTCTGTCTGCAGGTAGATAGACCCGCATCTGGTTTGAATCTATCTCTGCCCCTATGAATCTTATTCTTTGAGATGGCAACACAGACTTTGGCCAATTGAAGGTGATTCCGAGGGATTGCCCAGTGATGTTGTGGCTTGCAGGCTCCGTGAAGTAGATGCTTGGAGATGGCAGTTAGAAGCCAGTCGTCTAGGTACGGAAACACCTGGAATCCTAGACTCCTCAAGTGAGCAGTCACCACTGCCAAGCATTTGGTGAACACCCTGGGGGCTGTGGTGAGACCAAAGGGCAGTGCACGGAACTGAAAATGACTGCTTCCTAGGCTGAAGCGCAAGTGTCTCCTGGACATTTGATGTATTTTGATATGGTGAGGTCTATGGAGCACATCCAAACACCTTTCTCCAACAACGGGAGAATGGTTTGTAAAGTGACCACTCGGAAATTGGACTTCTTGACTGAACGGTTTAGGTTGCTTAGGTCCAAAATGGGCCTCAAGTCCCCGGTCTTTTTTGGCACTAAAAATAATCTTGAGTAAGTCCCTAATCCGATCTGGTCTGCGGGGACCGGTTGGATGGCTCCTTTTTGCAGCAGTTTTGAAACCTCTATAGCTGCAGTATCCCGTTGACTGGGTGGCGGGTCCGGGATTCTTTTGGACTGAGGTGGGGGACAACAGAATGGGATGGAGTAACCTCAAGGAGGAATGAGCACCCATCGGTCCTGAGTGATCCCTTCCCAGGCCTTTAGGTGCTTCAACAACCCCGACTGGCTCGGGCAGCACAGTCGGGCAATCCCTCAGGGACTATGGAAAGTTGAAGAGCCACGAAAGGACTCATGGTCTCCAGTATTGCGGGGCCTCTGCCGCCTCTGGAATTTGCGTCTTCTGATATTTCCCCTCCTCTGCCTCTGGAGGAACCTTCCTGCTGAGAGGGGTAAGACTTCTGCGATCTCCGAACCACATCTTCCCTCCTCTTTAGCCTTGGGATAAGGCCGAAAGGGAGTGGAAAATCGCCCCCACGGTAGTCAGAGTCTTACCCTCCTGTTCACAGCGGTAAGTGTGGTTTCACCTTGGGCCCAAACAGGAGGACCCATCAAAGGGGTCGCCGAATGAAGACTTGAAGGCCTCCACGAATGACACACAGGCAGCCAGGCTTGTCTCCAGAGAGCAATGCCCGTACCACGCTCTACTCGCCCCTTCAGCCGCATACGAGATGAGCCTCATGGACGAGTTCGAAATGGATAACATTGTAGCCAGCTGAAATCCAACCATCTGGGCCAGCTCCTCAGGCAGGTTACTTAAGAGGGTATCGGACAGCTCCTTAATCAGATCCCTCTGGAATCTCGTAAAGTGCGTTAGGTAGTTCAGAGACCTCAAGGTAAAGGCCGCTGAACTTAGGGTGCGCTGTCGAATCCATGCTCCTAGACTCCTTATTAGGAGGATGGACGGACATAGAAGCCTCTGCTACATCCTGCTGCGTAGCAGATGCCACCACCATAGCATCCACAGCCACACCTTTCGTGTGGAACTCTCTATCTGGGGGTGCTGAAAGAAACTTGTTTGGACGAGCGGGCACCGGTTCCACAGAGTCCCGTCCGGGCCACCCCCCACCGACAGATCAAATCCAAGAGCCTCGCGGAAGGGTGGAGACCAGGAGGCGGAGGGCTGAGCCCTCAGGCTTCAGGAACACCGACTCATCAGCAGAGGGAGGTTTGGATTGCCATTCGCCTCGTTGTTTTAGGGCTTCTAGGATGTCTGCAAAGGAGACATCATCCGAGGACGACTTGGGGGACCCCTCTGCATCATCAAGATCGGTGTCAGATGTCAAAGACTCATCAGGGGAGTCAACGTGCTTCCTCTTGCTTCCTGGGAGGTTCTTCCGAAGAGGCTTCAGAAGGACCTTCAGGTGGGGGAGAAACCCCAGCGGGGGTAACCTGAGGCCCAGGGGCTCCGCTGTCTGCTGACAGGGGAACTGCTAACGACCCAGTCTCCAAATGTAGGGAAGGAGCTGGGGAAACTGTGGAGGTAGCCAATGAAGATTTGGCTAGAGCACTCCTCATAGCCCTGAAGGCGGGACCACCAGAATCCTGGGAAGGTCCCCCCTCCGTGGCCACGACAGTGGACGGTACTCCCGCCCCGATGCAAGAGGGAGACTCGGGACCGAAGGTATCAATCCCGAAGCCTCCCCCCCAGGGCCGAAGGAAGAAGTCCATGCACTGAACTCCGACCCAGGAGCCGGAGTAGGAGCAAGGGTCGGGCCTGACCCTAACACCTCCACTGGTTCCACCAACACCTGCTCCAACGGTGCTGAAGCTGTTGGAGGAGGAAGTACTGTAAGGGAGTGGATGGGTTGGAGCCGAAACCATCTTTTGGAACACCGGAGACTGGAAAAGTCGAAGGAGTACCCTGTCGATGTCCGAATCAGACATCCTGGAAGATCTCGAGGATACCGATCGGGCCAGAACTGATTTCTCCATTGGCTCCGAAGGGCTCGGGGACCGGCTCCGAAGGACTCTCACAAATTATGGCCGAGGAAATCTTCAGGGAAATTTCCCTCTGCGCCAATAAGGACTTCGGCTCCGAGGGGGAAGTGTCTGAGCCGATGACCCTTATCGGCTCCAATATCAGTGGAGCCGATGAGGGTGACCGCCTCGATGCTCCAGACCTCGGCTCGAAACAGAGGGGTCGAGGTAGGAGGCATCGAGGCAGAAGTCCGTGGAGCCAATGGAGAAGTCTGCTTGCCTTTTAGCCGTCGGTTCCGACTGACTGGTCGGAGCCGGCGCTTTCCTCTTCTTAGAAGGAGAAGGAGAGGAAGATAAAGCCTCCTCGAAAGAAGGCCTAATTAATTCTTTAAGGATTAATTTGTTTTTCCTCTCCTGGAGGACTCGGGAGAAGCGAGATGGCACACACTGCAGGATTCCTGGAGATGTTTGGTGCCAAGACAATAGACGCACGAGGAGTGGTCGTCCGTTATGGACATTTTAAACCCACACCTCATGCACTTCTTAAAACCGGATGGTTTATGTTCCTTAGACATATTGTAAAAACAGAAAACAACAGTAAACTTTAAACAGTTTTAGGAAAACAGGTACAATAAGTATGCCCATACTCAGAAATTATAAACTGAAACAAAAAACTTTTTTTTTTTTTTTTTTTTACACAGCAAAGAAAGGGGAAGAAAAACAAGGAGGGTCAAGACCCTCTAACTCAAACGGGTACTTGACCCACAGACAACCACTAAAGTAGTTAGAACAGGGGAAGGCCCCTGTAACTGAAACGGAACCTTCTCTGACAGGAAAAATAAAGCAAATTTCAATAAAACACCAAGAAACACACTCGTACACAAAAAATAGCCGTTAAAACAGCTTTTGGGTTGAAAAAGAGAGAATTACTGACAGGAAAAGATACTATTAATATAGTACTTAGCCCAGCCAATGTTGAGACCACGTCCAAGCTCTGTAAGCGGCAAACGAGATCTGGGGGATTAGTGGTGGTGCATCCTGGGATAAAGATAGCTCAGCCAATTAGAGGCCTTGCTCTATAGCATAAGCGTGCGTGGAGTCGGAGGATCGCTAAGCGTCGCAAGTCGAGAGAGGGATCGGCTCCTATCCCATCAGTCAGAATGTAGGCGAGATAGGATCACATAACATCCCAGGTTAAGGAGTTAAAACAGTTGGCAGTCTCACGGCAACAGAACTAAAAAAGAGCTATACTTCACATCCACAAGACTGCTACTAAAGGTATCTGACATAGAGGTCATGCCATAAAGCAATCACTGTACAAGTTAAATGCCCAATAGTGCAATACCTAGATTCTACAAACCAACTGTCACCAGTTAACACTGCTAAAGAAATTCAAACTGCAATCTACAGATATATGGTAAAAGTGTACAATAGAGCAATTGCTACTTAAGTAGAAATATATCCAAAAGCAGATAAAAGATAACCTGTATCAATTTATGTACAGCCTTTCACTTGTGTGGCATGAGACAATAACTCAGCCAAGTCATGACTTCGCAAATATTTGAAAAGGTGCTTACCAAAGTCCCACAAATAAGTTGCAGCAGCATACAAAGCCCTTCCAAGTGAGGTAAATGCAGTTTAAATGTTGAGTACAGGTGAAAAGCTGTTTCTATCAGTAATATTAGGGACCTGCACACCACTTAGATGAGAAGCCACAGACGAATAGAACGAGGAAAAGAAAATGGCGCAGAAACACTAACAGTTTAAAACTTTGCAATTAAACCATGATAAAGGACAAATTTTTATCCCAGGGATAAAAATTCAAAGGGGGATATTCCAGGGTGGCTGTCTGTCACCACTGCTATTCTGCCTTGCCCTTAACCCATTAAGCTGTCTTCTTAACAGCTTAGGCCATGGCCATAATTTCGCTCCTAAAAAAACAACAAAGTGTAAAGACTTCTCATCTTCTCTTTGTTGATAATTTAAAACTGTATAGCTCATCAGATGAGGAATTGAAAGCACAACTGCAAGTTGCCAAAACCTTTTCAGATGATATAAGAATGTCATTTGGTCTTGATAAATGTGCAAAAGCAACCTTTAAAGCAGGAAAACTGCAGCACCAGGAAAACATCAGTTTGGGACAAGAATGTGATATAAAAGAACTTGAGCAAGAGGGAGTGTATAAATATTTGGGAACTGATGAAGGATCAACAATAAAACATGAACAAATGCAAATAAAGCCTAGTAAGGAATACTTTAGAAGACTTAAATTAATCCTGAAAACAGCGTTGACATCTAGGAACAAAATCTAAGCTATAAACCAATTTGCTCTTCCTGTTCTAACTTACAGTTTTGGAGTGATTAACTGGCCCCAAAATGTGTTGGATAGATTCGACAGGAAAACAAGAAGGACGCTTCATGCTCACCAAAATGATTTATAAAAATCAGTGCATACCAAGATTATATATTCCCCATTCTGAAAGAGGGATGGGCTTCCTTGAAATTGATTACATGTATAGAGCTGCAATTATAGGACTCCACACATATCTGCTGAACTCACAAGACCCAAATGTAGTGAAAGTTTTGAAACATGAGGAGAATAAATCTAAGATGACTTCTCTGCTTAATCTAGCAGAAGCATATCGATGTCAAGCAGGAATGGAAATCAAACCAGAAGTAGATAAAAATCAGGAAGCAACTGAATGTGCCAAATAATAAAAGAAATAATATAAGGTATAGGAACAGATGAGAAGGCAAGAAATGTGGAAAATGCATAAATATGGTTGCAAGTATAGAAAACTTCTGGAAGAACCTCATGTTGATCAGGAACAAACACAGGAATGGTTAAGAAGAGGCAAATTCAAACCAAGAGATGAATGGTTAATATTGGCTGCCCAAGATAGTGGGCTACGTATACTCTGGTTTACAAAATCCATTGAACATGTGGGAGAAAGAGACAAATGTAGGTTTTAAAACCAAACTGGGAACAGTTGCACACCTCATTGCTGGTTGTGACATAGTAATGGCAGAAGGACTGGATACAGAAAGACATAATAATGTGGCAAGACCGTTGCACTGGGGATTGTGAAAACATTATGGTACTGAAGTGGCTGAAAAACACTGGAAACATGATCCACAAAGCATCATAGAAAATGATCAAGTCTGCATCACATGGGATCATCATCACCAACAGTTCCAAAGCTAGATAGTAGAAAATGGGTTATAGTTGTCCATGAAAAGAAGACAAAAGTAGCATTGATCATTGAAATCGCCACACCCAGTGACTACAGTGTCTTGCATACAGAGAGACACAAAGTCATAAAATATCAGGATTTACAGGCAGAAACAAGAGCAATGTGAAAGAAAGATACCCAGACAGTTCCAATAGTAGTAGGAGCAACGGGTCTTATAAAAAAAGATTCTACAATCGTATTTACATATGTTACCAATACATGTAACTCTGTACGAATTTTAAAAGGAGTCATTACTGGGCACATTGCAGGTGCTGCGAAGAGCACCTTTGGCTGACATCAAAAATTGAAACAATACTAATTTCATGAACTTTAATTGTACTTTGACTTAGAAATGGGATCCATTCCCATCATGGTATTAGAAACTCAAAAGATTTGGAGAAATTAAAAAAGCATGAATGTCACATGAACAGCCTAATGAAAAAGAAAAAGAAAACGCAAGTTACACAACAATGAAATGTGCAATGTGGAATGGGTGGGAAGTCAAGTGAAATAACTATTACCCTGACTTCATTTTATTGATGCCCTTAAAGATTTACTACACTTTATATTAAATCTGGTTATAATGTGACAGTCAGTTTATTAACAGAACTGGGATCCTAAAATTTAAGGCCTTGGTGGCCCATGTACTAAAGTGAAATCAGCACATCTAAGTAACACCACTTGTGTGTGTGTGTGTGTGTGTGTGTGTGTGTGTGTGTGTGTGTGTGTGTGTGTGTGTGTGTGTGTGTGTGTGTGTGTGTGTGTGTGTGTGTGTGTGTATGTAAGCGTCATATATAAGGTGGGATGGCAGGGTCACAGAATTTGGCAATTTTCTGACTTGTAGTTATAGCAAAAGTGCAGGTTAAGGAGAGCACCCAAAATGTAAAGGACAAATGCAACTACCAGGTGGGTAAAGGTAGCTATAGAAGATGATAATGTGCCAATGGAAAATAATGAAGTTGATAAACGTCACTATGAAGTGACCAGGAGTGGCTGTGATAAGAAGAAGCAGGTTAAGGAAGAGTGTGATGTGGCTAAAGGTGACTATGCCTTGGCTACAAGACTCTGAAGTGACTAAGGAAGACAAAGAGGCAGCTATAAATGACTAGGAGATGGTTAACACAAAGTATAAGCTAGCTAAGACACACTGTGAGGCAGCTAAGTGTGACTGTGAAGTTGGTATGGGAGATAACGTGATCCTCATCATGGCTATAATCATTCCACTGGTCCACATCATGGCTATAAATCATTCCACTAGTCAGCATCATGGCTATAAATCATTCCACTGGGCCACATCATGGCTATAAATTATTCCACTAGTCAGCATCACGGCTATAAATCATTCTACTGGGCCACATCATGGCTATAATCATTCCATTGGTCCACATCATGGCTATAAATCATTCCACTAGTCAGCATCACGGCCATAAATCATTCCACTGGGCCACATCATGGTTATAATCATTCCACTGGTCAGCATCATGGCTATAAATCATTCCACTCATCCCCATCATGGCTATAAATCATTCTACTAGTACACATCATGACTATAAATCATTCTACTGGTCCACATCAAGGCTATAAATCACTCCACTAGTCAGCATCATGACTATATATCATTCCACTGGGCCACATCATGGCTATAATCATTCCATTGGTCCACATCATGGCTATAAATCATTCCACTAGTCAGCATCACGGCCATAAATCATTCCACTGGGCCACATCATGGTTATAATCATTCCACTGGTCAGCATCATGGCTATAAATCATTCCACTCGTCCCCATCATGGCTATAAATCATTCTACTAGTACACATCATGACTATAAATCATTCTACTGGTCCACATCAAGGCTATAAATCACTCCACTAGTCAGCATCATGGCTATATATCATTCCACTGGGCCACATCATGGCTATAAATCATTCCACTGGTCTGCATCATGGCTATAAATCATTCCACTTATCCCCATCATGGCTATAAATTTTTCTACTAGTACACATCATGGCTATAAATCATTCTACTGGTCCACATCAAGGCTATAGATCATTTCAGTGCCTATCACACAAGTCAAACTCAACATCAGGATGATGGTAGAATTATATCCACGTCAATGGTTAACATCCAATAAGAAATCAAGAAACAAATTAAAGCAGGAGAAAAAAAAAATAAAGTCATGGTCAGCAATGTCATTTATCTCATAACAGTGTTTCTCTTAATCTAAAGTCATAGTAAATGTATGCTGATTAATAGCAAAGAAGGTTACATACCAGTACATTCCAAAATAAAATTAGCACTAACTTGTGCTGTTGCTAAATATTTATTTGTAAGGTCATTACCCGGGTTTGGTTTACCTGAGGTTAGAACTGCACTACTATATTGTCATGTTCTGTCACATGTGTGCAGGTGGTATCTTGGACAGTTACCTTTAACATTCATGGCCAATAATGTAAGCATTTTTGGTCCTTTCAGATGTACTAACAGTGACGTGATTTCTTACAATTTTCTAGTAATTTCACAGATCATCGTATAATATGAAGCTTCTATAGATCACGCAAGCTCAAACCTATATAACATATATGCAGATATATACTCCTGCATTTAGTAGTTCCATAGACCATCATATCACATAAAATTTCTATAGCTATAATAAGAACAAACTTATCCAAAATATACACAAATATATACTCATGCTTCATTGTTCTTTATTTTACACTTCCCACATTGCATTTCTCCCTTATATTCCTCTATTTATCCTCCTTATCTAGTGGCTTCTTACCCCGATTCTCTTATGTTTATATCTTCATTACATTTCTTTATTTATTCTTTGCCCTCATTTATCTGTCCCCCATCTAGCCATGGTAATTTCCATCCTTTTTAACCTTGATATCTAGATAAGTAATCACATCTCTATTTACATTATGAGTAAACTGCAAGAAGTATAAAGTATTATTAATATATCTAATAGGTTCATCCATTTTCCCTTCTGAATCAGTCTAAAAAATAAATATGTCATCCAGGAATCATATATACATAGTCCAGGACTTACTAAAACTACTGTTCAGAATGTATTTGGCTTCCCAGTGGGCCAAAACAGAATTGGCAAAAATAGGAGCTTATGCGGCCCCCACCACCACTCCGATTCTTTGTGTAAATAGTTGCCCCTCGAAGTAAATAAAATTGTTCTCCAACACTAGCTCCATGAGGGTAACCATGGTGTTCAATCTCCCAGGGGTAAATCCAAGATTTACACTAATGCTTTCACTAAACCACTGTAACCCTATCCCATGTGGGTTAACCAAGTACAAGTCCTTAAAAGCAATAGTCAGAAAAATACCATCAGTTCGAAAAGAAACCATTCTAAGCTACTTAAAAAATTCCAAGAATCTTTACAAATTTGGGGTAATCAGTCCATTCCTTTTTTAAGGGTTAAGACCAAAAAACTTAGCAGTAAAATGAGTCTTAGACCTTGCTGTGTCAAAAAGTGGTCTCAAAGGTGAATCAACGACATCCTTATGAATTTTAGGAATACTAAATATAGTTGGTAACAAAGGTCTGTCATTCAACAAAAAAGCAAACTCATCCTTATTAAACTGTCCCTGGAATAACATATCTGTAAGAGCCAGGTCAATCTTACTATACACTATATTAACCTCATTCACTGACACTTCTTCATATACACCATCTGTTAATAAATTATATATTCAATTCAAATAACTAGTTTTGTCTATAACAAACCCACCCCCTTATCATGTTTCATGATCCTGAAATCACCATTGCCACACAATTCAACAAAGAGATTGCTTTCATTCAATGTAAAATTAAAGTATCTATTGTTGTTGGGCAATCCAAAACACATTTAATGCAAATCTTTTCAAAATTTTGCAACAGCTGATGGGTTGAGGGGTTAAACCGGCTAGGCCTCCGTACACATGTAGTATTTACCATTATATTGTCCCCAGAATCAAACCAAAGGGAAAAGTTAAGCTTCCAAATGTACAATTTCAAATCCATCAACATGTCAGTAATAGAAGCTCTCCTGGGCCGAACAAAAGTCATACCTTTGTCCAGTAAGTCTGCATAATTTGAATTAAAATCACTGGATGAATAATTATAAAGTTCAAAGTCTAAACCACTGTTGTGGATGATCCTAATTGTACTATGGTCAGAAAAAAGCTCTGAAGATGGCAATTCTAATGATGCCTCTTCTGGGTGTATGCTTTCTGGGGTCTGGTCCCTCCTTGAGAATTGTACTTCACCTTCTAGTTGTTGGATTTCCATGATCCAGACTCCCAGTTGTGCGCCCCTGTTCATAATCTATTCTAATCTCCTCTTTAAAATGTACTCCAAAGAGGTTGGGTTGTCATTAGTTGTTAAATCATGGCACTTGGGGTAGGTTAAATTGCCATTAAAATCCACCAATCTCAAATCAGGTTCCAAACCAATGTTGGTCCTATTGGAAAAAAATGATGGGCGGGCTAGGATAAGCCCTCCCCCTACAATAATCTTCACCATCTCTATGGTGTAACGCCTCTGCCAGTAGGTTTGCTATATCTTCTGGCTCAGTTTAGGTGGCTCCATTAACAATTAGCTTTGCACACAATTGTCTATTGCCTGTGAGGTTGCGGGCATAGCTAAAGAATGCCTTGTGGTTGTCCTTGGGCTGGCAGGCCAAATTTACCTATATTTGGTTTTGATAGACTTTATTTGTCCTCTGAGTTGTTTGTTTAGTTTGATGACAGTGATTTTATACTGCTGGGTACTACACCTCCTAATTTTTGTCATGATTTTCTTCCTTCTGTTATGCAGCCTATTGAAGTCATAATTCCACCAGAGTGGCTTAATTTTTGAGATAATTCTGTATTTATTCCTGGTGGGTACAGCTGCCACTATGCAGCTATTTACATGCTTGTGTAGGGTTTCTGTGAACAGTTCCACATAAACAGCAGTTTTCTCAGGGTTTATGGGGGCTTGAAATTTTGCCTTAGAGTAGTTCCTGAATATTCCATTGTTAGCTTGGGTTCTGGGTTTTATTTTCACTTCAAAAGAGACAGTGTTGTGGTCTGACCTTACAAGACATTACACTACATGATGTGCAGTGCTCTCCCATATTAGTGAGGACCAGATCCAGTTTGTTTGTACCCCTGGTCAGTGTATTGACAATCTGGTTAAATACAGGAATCTCTCTGCCTGTACATTTGGTGTCATATATGATTGCCAGTTAATAGTGGGGTAATTAAAGTTGCCCATGAATATGATATTGGGTTGGATGGTGAGTGTTTCCAGTAAGCTTATATACACAATATGGTTTTCCTGGGTCATAGTGGGGGACATATAGCTTGCAAGAAAGTGGCATGGGATTTTGCCTATAATGATTGGAACATGGAAAATCTCAAGTGCATTGTCCTGTCTGACCAGCCTTGAGGTATATTTACTTTTGATGTAAATCGAGACACCGCCACCTTTAGTCCCTATCTGTGTAGTAGCTTGTCTAAATGTGAGGAAGACATTATAGCTTTGCATTGCCAATGGGTTCTCTGTGGCTTTAAACCATGTCTTTGTGACTGCACAGATGTCAGCATTCTCTAGGGTGAGGACAGCTTGTAAGGATTGGAGTTTCTTGTTAGACTCCTAGCACTGAGCAGTAACACCTTTAGATTTTCTTAGTTTTGATTTGCTATGTCAGAAGTACTTTCAGTTTCACATTGCCTAAAAAAAGGCACTATGGGGAAGACAATGTTTTAGTTAATATTCAAAAGCTTAGCGAGAACAGGTGCAGACCATCCCTGGCAGAGTAATGTGATCTGTTGAAAATCTCCTTCCATGCTGACAAATATTGTACCCCCTTAGAATGACACTATAAACCAAGCCAATTATTAAAGTCAGTCATGCTTTGTTTGTAGTGTCGCTTCATCCCTGGAGAAGGTGAAATGCTGCTCACTGTTAGGTTCATGCCAGTCTGTGACACATATTCTAGGAGCTCCATGATGTCTCTCTTCGTAGAGTCTAGGGAGGTATATCTCAGGTCATTTACACCTACATGGACTATGACTGAGTCACACTGGTACTTATGGTCCAATCACCTGAGAGCATGAATAATGTGGTGTATCCTGGCCCCTGATAAGCAACTGACTGTGACTTTCTCCTTTCTCAGTCTGGTGACAGGGACATCACTGTGTCTCTCAATGGAGTTTCGAATGAACAAAATGTTGGATTGTGTGGTGGCTTACCTTATAGGCTTAAAAGTAGAGGCTCCGTGAGATGTTACTGTGTTAATGCAGCCATTTTGAAAGAGTGCATTCAGGGCTGCTGGGCCATTTGTTATGTGTACTTCTTCTAGGAGGCCTTTGTGGTTTAGGAAGGTTACATTTAAGTGCCTCATCATATGTTGGTCTATGTGTCTGCTTTGTACTGTGTGTCATGGGTGCAGCAGGTGTACTATTGACAACCTGATTGACATTAGGAGTTCTTTTATGTGAGAGCTTTGCTTCCAGTGACTTTGTGTAAATACATCTCTCACACACTTTATGAGTTTGTTTGAGAATTAGCTGGTTGTCAGTAAACATAAGACAATTTCAGCATTGACTCGGGATGCCCATATTCACCAATATGGTAACAGAAATAATGGGAAAGCTCATATCCATGGCAACAGGCCCTTTTTATTGATTAGACGGTTTCAGTGAGAATATAAAGTAATGTCAAGAGTATCTGGTTTGCATTCTGGGGGCATTGCTTGTTACTGCAAACTATTTGTCCTGTTTGCAACTTGATATTGGTGAAATTTCAAGAGTTTTAACAACAAAAATGTCAACTCAAGGTGTCTGCATCTAAAATCTGAATAAAATTATTTAAATAGAGTATTATCCATTGCTTACAACTGAAGAAATGGTTTCCATCATCCCAAATGCTTATCTTTTTTTAGTACTAGATGCAAACCAGTGATTATGGCACATAATGCTACATGAATAAAGCTATATATTTCATATATTTTATATGCCACTAGGAAAGTGCACATTCCTTAGATTTCTTTTTTGGTGTATTTTATAAGCACCAGGAACATTCTAGATAGCTGTTTCACTGGTAAATGAAAGTTTGGAAAGTGCTCTAAACATAGCTAGTGAGGATTAGGATCCAAGATGGCCAATGAGAAACAGTACCCAAGAATACTCTGTAGTTTCAGATGGATTTTTATGGGAAAGTGACAGGAAATTAGCTAAAAAGTGGATCATCTTCCTTATGAAGAGTTACTCAGAATATCTGCTTGATAAATAAAAACAGATTTGAGAAAACTTCTTATTTCGGCTTTTCCCAGTTAGGGGTCGCCTCAACGGATCACCTGTCTGCTCATGATTGGCAATGGAGTTTTACAGTATCGAGTTGCCAGCCCAACATCCAACCTTCCACAGAAGGACAAACATGCACACACTCACGCCTAGGGCCAATTTAGAGTGTCCAATCCACCTACAGCATGTCTTTGGGAGGAAACCAGAGCACCCGGAGGAAACCCACACGACCACAGGGAGGACATGCAGACTCCACACAGAAGGCACCCCAGCCAAGGATCAAACCAGAGAACCTCTTGCAGTGAGGCAGCAATGCTAACTGCTGCACCACTGTGGCCGTCCAGAAAACTGCCTGTCAAAAATTTTCCTCAAAGTTTTTAAATTTTCTAAGTAAAGAAATGAATGCCACTGCACCACAAACTATATAATAAATAAATTCTTAGCTGTATGCATTAATCAACAGCATTGTCCCTCCTGCAAATAGATGCATTGCTATAAGACAAAATTCAAAGTCCTTTCACCTTGCTACCAACCAAACATAAAACAAGAACTTGTTGTAAGACAAATTTCAAAGTCCTGCCACTGTGATCATATTATCAAAAAGGTCCACAGTTCCAAAATGGAAAAAAAAACCACTTTTGGCAAAGGTTTGAGAGATCTGAACCGCTAACCCTGACCTGCAGAGTCTAACAATGAAACCACCACTCCATAAGCAGCTCACTAGCTGTAGTTGCAAAAGTCCAATTTAAACTATACTAGTAGGCACTCTCTGCTGCAAGATTTGACTACTTACTTTTAAGCTTTGACATTTTACATTCAATGTTCAGTAGTCAATATCTTTAAATGTTGATATGTAAACTTCCAATGAAATGTAAGAAGCTAGAAACTTCATAGAGTGAACCAACTAGCAGTAAATTGAGACTACGTTCTGTTCTTGCATCTACAGCTAAGGGTGAAAAAAAGACCTGAGTATTTCATATTTATGTGCTTTTATATTGTAATAATAACATCTCAGCTATTCTCTCTCAGAATTTATATCTGCTTGTTTTATGATTTCTTTTTCATAAAATACTCTTGCAGTATAAATTTTTACTCTATAAGCCCTGCAGGATCTATGCATACTTTGAATAAAATATCCCAAAATAAAATAGCTTTCAGCTAAGAAATCATAAATTTATGCAAACTACTATACTTTTCAGTCTATTATCAATATATTAATACTCAATATTCAGAACATATAACCATTCGTTTATTTAATGCTTAATGACATATTTGGCATGTCATTGTTTTAAGGTCTGGTATCACCTAATGCTACAGGGATGTTGATAGATATGAATAGTTCATGCAACAAGCTTGTTAATACTAATAAGGGAACAGTTGTTTTCAGCAGTCCATTTTCTCTCCTCTCATCTTTACTTTTCATTTAGTAATGTTTTAAATACTATTTGGAATTAGATCACCTAGGTTAACACATTTACATGGAGATTTGTTACAGCAAGATGTCTCAGTTGAGCAACTGAACATCTTTCTCTCCCTGATGCTGGGGCATTTGTTATGTGTACTTGAGCGGTTTGTACACAGCTGTTTTTAACCTCCCCCATCTAAATTAATACCAGCCTGACTTTAATCAATAAGCTGTCTCATTATGTTATGTTTTAAAGGCACGCTTTTCAGTAAAACATTTGAAAGATAATTTGATCATGCCTAAGATTATCCCTGAAAAAGAAGACAATGATGGTGTGTTTATGATAGTAATAATAAAATATAACAACAAAATATGGACATTGGTTAACTCAAACTGATTTCCAGGTATGGGTGCTAAAATGGCAAAGAAACACCTCAGTACCCGAGGATTGCCAAATCCCTAATATCACGGCTGCACAGGTAGAATCCTCACTGTCTAAAGCCAAGAATACAGCTTCCATGGGACCTGATAATATATCTGGCTGTGTTCTACATGAATTACAAAGGGAACTGGCACCACACCTGAGTGCCCTGTTCAACCACAGCCTCACTTCAGGCTTTGTTCCCACCGAATGGTGCACTGCTACAGTCATTCCACTCCACAAAGGGGGAGCGACTACAGACCCTGGTAACTACCACCCCATCAGCCTGACAAACTTAATCTGTAAGGCCTGTAACTAGTCTAGTCCAGATACAGATTTGCTGTAACCAGGACTGTTTGTAAGCTTCTGAGGCCCCCAAAGCCTTTCTGTGTTGGAGGGAAGCCTTCTAGCTTATCAGTGGGAGTGGTAAGCACTAGGTAGCCTATCTCCCACAAGTGTGGTTTCCGGCCCAGAAATTGTACTTTATTGTCCGTTTGGGCAGTTTTTCAATCTCTTTCAACTTTCTGGTTTAAAAGCCTGCAACTGCACTTGTTTCCTACCTTTCCTATAACTAGTCTAGTCCAGATACAGATTTGCTGTATCCAGGACTGTTTGTAAGCTTCTGAGCCCCCCAAGTCTTTCTGTGTTGGTGGGAAGCCTTCTAGCTTATCAGTGCGAGTGGTAAGCACTAGGTAGCCTATCTACCACAAGAGTGGTTTCTGGCCCAGAAATTGTAGTTTATTGGCCATTTGGCAGTTTTTCCATCTCTTTTAACTTACTGGTTTAAAAGCCAGCATTTGCACTTGTTTCCCATCTTTCCTGTAACTAGTTTAGTCCAGATACAGATTTGCTGTATCCAGGACTGTTTGTAAGCTTCTGAACCCCCCCAAGCCTTTCTGTGTTAGAGGGAAGCATTCTAGCTTATCAGTGGGAGTGGTAAGCACTAGGTAACCTATCTACCACCAGATCCAGGTACAGATTCTTAGTTTTAACACTTGAATTTGCTTATTTGTGCTCAGCACTTGTTCAGAACTTGTTGTTAGCACTAAATAAACTACAAATTACTACAGCACTCAACCTTCCTCTTTACCTATAGGAAAACAGTTTTTGTACTTACTTTCCTCACTTGCTTAGAGAAAAACAGCTCTTATACTCACTTTCCTCACTTGTCTAGAGGAAAGTAGTTTTTTATTCAGGCATGTCCAAGGGTCAGCCTCCAGTGTTCTCTCCTGTCTATCTGATGAATCTGGGCATCTTGGGGCAATGTAGCAATTGCCTCATGTACACAGACAACCCTCTCCTCTTACCACCCAACACCACAACCTGTGAGAGATGTACTTATCTAACCAAACTGGAGGTAAAACTCTCTCCAACCAAGACTGGGCTTGACAGTCAAGAGGAGAAGGTAAACACTTGCACTACACCACACTCATCACATAGTCCCACTAAACCTACACCACCAAAATCCACACATAGAAACACAAAAACATTCGCGGAGGCTCTCAATAATAATCTGCTCAAGCAACAGAGACCTCCAAAGCAGAAATGCAAGCAACCGCCACCCCCCAACACAACCCAAATGACACATAGCCCACAGACTCAGTGTGCCAATAAACCACAGCCCATAAGGCAAAACAACGTACCCAACACACTAGTCATAGGTGACTCTATAGTCAGGCACACTGATGTCCCACTCACCAGGCTAAACAAGGAAAAGGTTACTGTCAGCTGCCTGTCAGGTGCCAGGATCTGCCACATAACCCACGCACTCAGGTCACTCCACAACAAGTACAAATATGACTCTGTCATTATCCATGTTGGTGTGAATGACCTGAGATGTACCTCCCTGGACTACATGAAAAGAGACATGGAAGCACTCTATGATCTTGTAGCCCAGGCAGGTATGACCATAGCCCTGAGTAGCATCCTGCCATTGCCCAAAATGATACCGCAGTACAAGGACAAAATGATTGACTTGAACAATTGGTTAAGCTTCTGGTGTCATACTAAGGGGATCCAGTATCTGTCTGCCTGGGATGACATGGTCGATAGACCACAATGCTTTGCCAGAGATGGCCTGCACCTGTCGACCCTTGGATTCCAGATACTGGCTAAGGGTCTTGCCACCCCTATAGTGCCTTTTTTAGGCAAGGTTCAAATGACAAATTCACCACTGTAATAGGAACAGGCAAGCAAAAACTGAGGGTAATGCTACTCAATGCTAGAAGTCTAAATCTCAAAATGCACTCACTCGAGGCACTCCTTAAAATGGAGAACATCGATATCTGTGCAGTGACTGAGACCTGGTTCAAGGTTCTAGGGAGCACCCCTGCATTACCAGGCTATAACTCATACCACACTTTTTGGCCATCTAACCTGGACCAGAACACCAAAGATGGAGGTGTGTCCATATTCATTAAGAATATCCACACCTCCGGGCTAGCTGTGCAGCATAATGCATACGAGGCTATCCAAGTGCAACTAACTCTGGGCAAAACTGCAATCCAAATTGTAGCTTGCTACAGATCCCCCACCATGCCCCAGGATTCTCACTCCTCTTTTCTTGATATACTGGAAAATATTAGGGTTCAACCAAACACCCTAATAATGGCCAATTTCAACTACCCCACCATTAACTGGGAAAACTACTCGTGTACCAACTCCTTCGTCCAATGCTTTCTGGAATTCATAAATTCCAATGCTCTTGATCAACTTACCCACACCCCCACCAGGGGCAACAATATCCTAGACATAATCATTACCAACATGAGTGACTGATGTTCCACACCTGAAGTCAACTCCTTGTTTGTCAGATCTGACCACAAGCTAATCACCCTAGATATCCGCAACCCACCCCCACTCACCATTAAGGAAACCACGGTAAAGAATTTCTCCAAAGCCAACTTCATGCTTCTTAAGACAGAAGTGGCGAACTTCATGACACCCATGCAGATGGACAATACAGTTACGACTGCTGAATCCTACACAAATGCACTCTATAAGCACTTACACGAGTGCATGGATCGTGCTATCCCAAACAGAACCAAGATGCTATCCTCCAAAAAAAGGAAGCTAATCTGGTAGTCCCCTGCCACAAACAAACTCTACAAAAGAAGGAAGAAACTGTTGCAAAAGTGAATAAAATCCCATGAGTGGAGGAGCTCTCTGGTCAGCCTCAGTAAGAAGCTGAGATCCCTTATAAGATCCTCCAAAGCTAGCCAAGAAAACAAAACTGCCACTGATTCTAAGGGCAACCACAAAGCATTCTATAGCTATGTCAAGAATCTCAATGGCAACACCCAGATCTGTTTTGAGTTACAGCACAACGGCATGAAAATTACAGAACCAACTGATATTGCCAACATCCTGGCAGATAGGTTCAGTGCTAACTTTACCCCCTCTCACCCCCTAAAGAGCCCATATCTATACAGGAAGAATGCACAGTCCCTGTAATCACATCTATACAGGTAAAAGCTGCACTCTCTAAAACCAAAAACACAGCATCCATGGGACCAGACAACATCCCAGGCTGCATTTTACATGAACTTCAGAACGAACTGGCTCCCTACCTAAACACCATGTTCAATCATAGTCTCACATCAGGCTTTGTCCCCACTGAATGGCACACAGCAACAGTTATCCCACTCCACAAAGGGGGAGCCACCACTGATCCTGGGAACTATCGCCCTATTAGCCTGACGAGCCTGGTCTGCAAGGCTATGGAATGTATCATCATGGAACTCATAAGCAAAGACATTGTTAACCTCCAAACTCTGGACCCCACACAGTTTGGATTTGCGAAAGGCAGATCATGCCTTCTGAATTTGATCGACTTCTTTAAGGCAGTCACCATGGCCGTAGATGAGGGTAAGGAGGTTCACACAGCCTATCTTGACCTCGCCAAGGCTTTCGACACCATCTCCCATTCTGGAATTATAGCTAAACTCACTAAACTAGGTATAAATCCCTAAGTCACAAGATGGGCTGCCAACTGGCTGACTGACAGAGCCCACACTGTAAAAGTTGCAGACTCTAAATCTGACTTCAAACCAGTGACAAGTGGAGTACCACAGGGTTCAGTCCTGTGACCTCTCCTGTTTGGTATCTACTTCTCTGAATTACAGGCTAACACAGAAGACCTCTGGCTAATGAAGTTCACAGATGACTGCAAATTAGGAGCCATAGTCAAGTCCCCAAATGATGTGAACATCCTACAGAAGGGCCTCACTGAGACAGAAGTCTGGTGTCAGAGGCATGGCCTCAAGTTCAATGCCAAAAAGTGCATTGTCATCCCCTTTGATAAAAACTCTGAACCTATGAACTACCACATAAACAGCGGTCTACTTAACACCGAATGTGTGATAAGAGACCTTGGGACCCAGGTGGACAGTAGTCTCTCCTTTGATAATCACATCGCCACAGTAGTCAGGAAATCCTTCTATGTGGCACACCTCATCACAAAAGGGTTCTCATTCAGGAAAAAAGAGGTCATTGTTCCCCTCTACTTGGCACTCATTAGACCCATTATAGAATACAACACCCCTTTTGGAATGTACCTCACAAGACATCTGCAGCAGCTGGAAAGGCCACAGAAGTACCTCACAAAGAGGATTACTGGCCTCAAACAGATGCCCTACACTGACCATCACAAAAATCTCCAGCTTTACACTGTAGCATATCACCTACTCCGAGGAGATCTCTGCCTAAGATATAAAGCTATGTTAAACCCAGAGCTGTTGGACATGCTACACTAAAGAAATCCCAATCCCTCCGAGTTACACGCTCTAGGTACCTAAACCTTGTCACCACAATAAACAGGACATGTTGGAGGGATAGATTCCTGTCCCAGAGACTTCCTATATTCTGGAACAAGCTACCCATCTATGTCAAGCAAAGTTCTTCATTAGCACTCTTCATGAGAAATTTTGATGGGAAATAGGAAATACTCCCCGGGGATCACTTCTGTGGCTCTGCTCAACAGGGGCACAGGAAGTTAACTTTCTTGGGTGGTGTAAGCCAAGAAACCTTGTTAGCTAGGCTTACTTAGGCCCTTGGGCCGATAGCCTAGTACCTACCTATGAACCTATGAGCACATCATTATGGAACTTATAAATAGGGATATAGGGAACTTTCAAACCCTGGACCCCACACAGTTTGGGTTTGTGAAGGGCAGATCATGTCTGCTCAGCCTGATAGACTTCTTCAAATTTGTCACCAGAGCGGTGGATGAAGGCAAGGTAGTCCATACAGCCTACCTTGATCTAGCCAAGGCCTTCGACACCATCCCCCATTCAGGAATAATTGATAGACTCACTAACCTAGGCATTAACACCTATGTCATAAGGTGAGTTGCCAACTGGCTCACTGGCAGAACCCACACGGTGAAAGTTGCAGACTCCAAATCAGACTACCGGGCAGTTCCAAGTGGAGTCCCACAGGGATCAGTTGTGGGTCCTCTCCTGTTTGGCATCTACTTCTCTGAAGTCCAAGCCAAAACAAAGGGACTCTGGTTAACCAAATTTGCACATGATTGCAAACTGGGAGCCATTACTGATTCTCAAGCTGATGTAGACATCCTACAAGGAGGCCTCACAGAGGCTGACTGGTGCCAAAACCATGGCTTCAAGCTCAATGCTAAAATGTGCATCATCACTCCCTTCGGGAAAAACATGGTGCCCACGAACTACTGCATCGACGGTAGCCCACTTAACTCCAAAGGTGTGATAAGAGATCTAAAGACACAGGTAGATAGTAACCTCTCCTTTGACAACCATGTTGCCACTGTCATTAGAAAGTCCTTCTATGTGGCACCCCTCATTACAAAGGGTGTCTCATCCAGGAAGAAAAAAGTCGTAATCCCTCTCTACTTGTCCCTCATTAAACACATTATAGAGTACAATGCCCCATTTGGCAGGTACCTCACTAGACACCTACAACAACTGGAGAGGCCACAAAAATTCCTCACAAAGAGGATCCTAGGACTCAAACACATGGCTTATACAGAAAGACTTAAAAAACTCCAGCTTTACTCCAGCTCATATCACCTACTTAGAGGCGATCTCTGCTTGCCATATAAAGCCATGTCTGACCCAATGTTGCTAGACATGCTTCATCTGAAAAAGTCTCAGTCCCTTCACGCCACATGCCCCAAAGACTTCAACTTCATCACCACAATAAACAGAACCTGCTGGAGGGACAGGTTCCTAACCCAGAGACTTCCCATACTCTGGAATAAACTTCTCATTCACATCAAGCATAGCACCTCACTAGCCCTCTTCAAGAAAAATCTTGACGAGCGGATGGGTAATAGGAAATTCACCCCGGGGATCACTTCAACAGCCTTGCTTGATAGGGGCACAAGGAACTAACGTCTGTCAGCAGGATGACTGGGAATATTCTTGGACTAGGCTTGTATTGGCTCCAGAGCCGTTAGCCTACTACTCACCTATGAACCTATGTATACTTATCAGTGTGAAAGGTAGTTTAATTATGAAGAAATTTAACTGTGTATTTGATAAGACAGAAACCAATGCAATTAGAGAACCTAGAATATCATGTTCAGTGAAAGTTCTAAAAACTGTATAGAATTAATAGATTTGAAATATACATTTTTACTAACAGACAATGACTCTAGATTAATCATAATTTTTCTTTATGCTTTTGGCACTCAGTCTAGAATATTAAAAAATATTTTGTACAATATCACATTCAAAATTTCAAAACAGTATTGTTCTTTTCAGAGCACAATACTAAAATATTCAAGATTTTAGTTAGCTACAAGATACTAGCAATGACCACTAGAATTCCAGCATGCATAGTTACATAAGATAACGTTAAGAATTTGTATGGAAACAAAATGGATGATTTTATGAAAAATAGTAGCAAAGAAGTCATAAGCAAACTAATAAACAACCAATGCCAATAAAATAACAAGATTGCAAAAATGCAAATATTTTATTTTAAACTTGCATACTCTCTAGTGCTTTAGCTCATGCCTTCAAAGAGAATAATAACATAGGAACAGTTGAACACTTTTTAAATACACATCAGTTAGAATAATTAAAACACCATCAAACAATCAACCAATAACAATCAATGGAAGAAAACGTAAATAAACAGTCATTAAACGGTTATTTAAAACAATACTACTGTAACAACGCTATTAGAAAATATTCCTCATTCATTGTTTAATGAGAGATGAGCATTTCAGATTCAAATCAGGATGCAACACAACTGACACAATGGTTTACAGTGAGACAGAGAGTGGAGGAAAAGATAGAGATGAGGAAAAAGTTCAAACAGGCATTCCTAGACTTGGAGAAAGCATATAACAAGATCTCAAAGAATATGATTTGAGCAGTTTTGTGTTGGTTTGAAGTCCAGAAACATTGGTAGCTGGTGTGGGCTATGAACAAGGACCCAAAGATACAAGTATGAACAGTATTCAGACTCACAGAAGGGTTCCCAGTAGGCGTGAGGGGGTATATCAAGGTTCAACATTGAGCCCACTGTTGTTCATACTGGTGATGGACTACATTAGTAAACTGAATGGAGGGGAAAGCTCAACAAAGGTGTGATATGCTTATGATATGGCTTTGCAAGTAGACTTTGAACAGTAACTTCAGGAAATGATAGAGGATTGGAATGCAAAACTGAAGGCACATGGTATGAAACGGAGTACATCATTGCAGCTGTCATGGCAGCAAATGAGGAAAATCAGAAGAAGCTGAATATTGAGATAGAAGGGAAAATAGTGCCACAAGCTGACAGCCTGACATATCTGGGGGATGTGGTTGAAGAGAAGGAAAATCTAAATAATGAAGTCAAAGTTAGAATCAGAGGGACTGCAGCCAATTGGTACCAACTGTCAGAGTTAGTGAGTGACACAAGAATTCAAAGATCATGAAAAGTAAGATGTACAAAAAATGGTGTGACCAATGTTTGTCTCATAGCAGTGGTTACACCTTTTCATTACAGACACAGGAGATTAGGCTTAAACGTTTTCTCAGTTCTTAGTTGTGCAAAGAGCAACTAGCCTGAGTACTGAGGAGCACAGCCCCCTGAGTTTATCATAACTAGCCTGAGTACTGAGGAGCACAGCCCCATGAGTTTATCATAACTAGCCTGAGTACTGAGGAGCACAGCCCCCTGAGTTTATCATAACTAGCCTGAGTACTGAGGAGCACAGCCCCCTGAGTTTATCATAACTAGCCGGAGTACTGAGGAGCACAGCCCCATGAGTTTATCATAACTAGCCTGAGTACTGAGGAGCACAGCCCCATGAGTTTATCATAACTAGCCTGAGTACTGAGGAGCACAGCCCCCTGAGTTTATCATAACTAGCCTGAGTACTGAGGAGCACAGCCCCATGAGTTTATCCCATTATAGTTTTGATTGCAGCCTATATTCTAACTTTATACAGGCTAGCCAGCTACAAACCTTTTTAAACCACCCCCTTGATGATTAAGTAACAAGGACCTGCAGCCATGGATATATACTTTTCTACTATCTCTGCAGCCAGTTTGGTGGCAATGTAGTAATTGTCTCATGTTTACAGATAACTTATTCTTAAACAAACTGATTCAATATGTGAGAGATGTAATTCTACAATGTCACTTGGAGGCAAGGCTCTCACATACTGGCACTTGTAATACTATACAGGTTGTCAGTAACACTCACACTACACCGACCACTCATAATATGGTTCAGATACATAGACCATCATATACAGAGGCTCTTAAAAGTAATCTTCCAAATCCTCAAAGACCTCCCAAATGTTGAACTTACAATGAAAGCCCTCAGCGACTTCAGAAACACTACTCAAACAACAACCCCCACTGCACATACAGCCACATCTCACAGTGTGTCAGCTCCCAAGCCCATTAGGCAAGCAACCACACAACCAAATATTTTGGTCAGAAAAGACTCCATTATGAGACACACAGATGTTCCACTCACCAGGCTGAAGAAGGAGAGTCATGATCAGTTGCCTATCAGGAGCCAGGATCTGCCAGATCGTGCAGACACTCAGGTCATTGAGCCACAATTACTAGTATGACTCAGTCATAGTCCATGTGGATGGAGATGACCTGAGATGTATATGCTTGGACTATATGAAGGGAGACATAATGGAACTCTCAGACCATGTGGCCTAGGCTGGTACAAGCCTAGCAGTGAGCAGCATTCTACCTTCTTCAAGGATGATAAACCTCTCCAGATAGCACAAATATTTAATACCCATTTCATTGATATCATCCAAAAACTGATCGACTCTTCCTCAAAACCCAACACAATATTCAGAAATACCACACAAATTGACCCTATATCCACCTCTATAGACACCATAGTTCCTTCAAATAGTATTCCTCCCAATCCACCCTTCTCACATCAACCTCTACCTACATCCCTAGTTCTAAAATTACTAACCAAACTAAAGCCCTGCTCTCTGTCCGCTGATAACGTACCACCAGAATATCTACAACTTGCAGCCAAAGCTATAGCCTATATGTTTTCAAAGAATGGTGCTTTCCTCCTTGGATACTGCTGTTGAAATTCTTGTTAAGATGCTTCTCCTTGTTTCTTCTTTAAAAGAACTTTTATTAAAATGTTTTAAAACAAAAAACAAAATAAAAGCAAAGAAGAAATAAGGAGAAACGTCTTAACAAGAATTTCAACAGCAGTAGCCAAGGAGGAAAGCACCATTCTTTGAAAACATATTTGCAGCATTTCTTGGGTTTTCCGTAAGCTTTTGCTCACTTCTCTTTCTACTACAAAGCTATAGCCTACCCTGTTAGCATTCTTATCAATCGTTCTGTCACTGAATCATATGTGCCCCAACTATGGAAAAAATCCATTATAATCCCACTACACAAAGTTGATAATGCTCATGATCTCTCGAACTACAGCCCTATCTCCATTCTCTCCCCACTATCAAAAATCCTGGAAAAATGCATTCAAATCCAACTACTAAAGCACCTCATTAACAATAACCTCATAGCTCCCTCTCAACATGGTTTTTGCCCTGGTCATAGTACTACCACAGCTTTACACTCTTCCACTGATACCATTAATAAAGCTCTGACCTATCAGCTTCAGTACTCCAACTGGACCTATCAAAAGTATCACACCCTAAGCTATTACAACACTTAGAAAAACTTGGATGCACTCAAGTGCAATAACCTGGTTTTCCTCATCTAAATAATAGAAAGCAATCAGTTACATGGCAAAACCAACAGTCAGAATACCTGGCAAACAACATTGGTGTCTCCCAAGGGTCCATTTTAGGACCGCTACTCTTCAGTATTTTCATTAATGATCTACATAAAGTCTCTCAACAAGCATATTGATTCAATACGCAGATGATTCAACTATCATCTCCTCCTCCAACAATTTCACTAACCTCCAAAAGATCACCCAAAATGCCTTCTCTTCCATTGAAACCCGGCTAAATGACACCCAATTAATGCTGAACCCCCAAAAAACTAAACTGCTAATATTCTCTTCAAAACCTCTAACTGTAGAATTCAAAATGTTCTTGCATAATAAAACAGAAATTGAACACATACAATATGCAAAACTTTTAGGAATTACTATCGATGATAACCTCTCCTTTGAACAACACATACTGAATACAGTAAAGAAAACTCATTTCAAACTGGGCAAATTATACCGGCATAAACTCTACCTAGATAAACAACTAAGATAAAACTAACTAACACTTTACTTATCCCATCCCTCTTATATGGAAGCTCCATTTTCACCAAACTTCATACATCCCGCAGTAGTAAGCTGCAATCTTGCTACTACAAAATAGCAAAATGCGCCTCTAACTTGCCCAACCACTCACACCACTGCAATGCTATCTCAAACCTGTCCTGGCTAGAATTTCACCACAATCTCTACATTACTCAGTTAACACTTGCTCATAAGCTAATTTTCCAACCTGATAGCTGTCCTGCTCTTCAGTCTATATTATGCATATAAATCCCAAATCAAGCCCTCCGCTCCTCAGAAAGAACTCTCCTATATGTAGTTAAACCCAATAAGAGAAGAGGACAATGCCTATACTCATACAACATTGCCAAACTATGGAATAGCCTCCCCTCATCTATTACTCAACTTGACTCCCTAATGGCCTTTAAAGCTGCACTAAAAGCCCACTTTTTAAAAAATCCTACCTGTATCTGTGAAATACAATATTAGCCCCCTTAACTTCTCAAACATTTTTTATTTAATTCTTGCCTTCAGCCCTCTCCTATATCTTTTCTTCTTCTCCAAATCTTTATTTCTCCTACCTATGATATACGTCACTGTTAATGTTCTTTGACTACTCACAGGTGGATTGAAGCATGTTTACTCTTCTAATGTCTATTATTCTTCTGTGATTGAAAGTATATTTTAAATATTTTATATGCATCTCTTCAACTTTGCATTTGCTTTTTGTATTTGTTCCTGTATAATAATTGTACAATATATTGTTTGTCTGTTTAAATGTGGAGCTTTTTTCCTTGGGCCTCTGCTGAAAATGGGTTTCTAACCCAGTGGACTTTCCTGGTCAACAAATGTCAATAAATAAATAAATAACGATGCCTTAATATGAACAAAAGATAATTGACTTTAATGACAGGCTTAGCCTTTGGTGTTATTCTGTGGGGGCACAATATTTTTCAGCATAGGAGGATATGATCAACAAACCATGTTGCTTTGCCAGGGATGAACATATGCACCTGCTGTTTACTGGTTGCTTCTTCAACATCTCTTACTGATTGTCTCTGGAAGCATGCAGTCCTGGGAAGTAGTTCTAAGAAACAAATAATAATGAACAAGCAGCACAATTTTCAAGCAATATCAAACAGCACCTGATCAGCAATTTTCATCCAGAAAGAATGACTGACAATTCAAAATGACCTACACTCCCTCAATAAGTGGCTTATCCAATACAGACCTCTACTGAACTCCTCCCAGACTAATGCTATACTCTTTGTTACTTGCCAAAAGCTAGCCAAAGTCCAGTTACATTACAGACCTAAGCAAGTCCTTAGTTGAGACAACTACCTCATTCAACTATCTCAGAGTCTGGTTGAATCAATTTCTTATTTATTTATTTATTGAACATTTGTTTACTGGGAAAGTCTGACTGGACACAGGTCCATTTTCAGCGGAGGCCTGGGGAGAAAATCTCCAACAATATGAAAAACAAACAAACATTATATCACAAGAAAATTACAGAGTACAGGTCAACAATGAAAGTACACATTGTAAATATAAATAACTGAAAGAGATGACACCTTAGCAATTTTAACAAAATTTGTACATCAAAGAGTATATGGTATTATACAAATTAGACTAGCATATATATTAAAAAGCACAGTATGATATTTTTGAGGAAGACTTGAAATTATTTGAGGTAACAGAGTAAGTATATATAGGGAAGGAAGAAGACATAATAGGATAGTACTGTAAAGTGCAGATCTAAAGAAAGTCAGAGGGTGTGTATAAAAAGTGGAGAATATAGAGTTAGTCAGGTGGGTAGCAAGAGCAAAGCCAGGATTTTTCTAAGTGAGTAAATAGAAGTTTTTTAAATTGTACTATGGTGCAGATGGAAGGGATGGAAGTGGGTAGTTTATTCCATATTTTAGGAATGATGTTATATGAGAATAAGGATTGTCCAGCTGAGTTGTTAGCTTTGGTGGATTTAACTAGGAGTTTGTCAAGGGAACAGAGTGTTCGAGTGCTGGTGTATGGTTGTATGAGATCTTGAAGGGCTGGTGTTTTATCTGGTTCACGGAGTATTTTATGGGTGAAGGTTAGTTGCTTGTACTGGAAGAGCTGAGGAAGTTCTAGCCAGTTTAATTGTCTAAGGGCCGTGCAATGGTGTGTTTTGTAGGAGGAGTCTGTAGTGAATTTGACTATTTTATTGTAACATGAGTCAAGTTTATTAAGGTCTGATTTGCGTAGGTTGGTTAGTATAGGGGAGACATAGAGTAGGGGTAACAGGAGGTGCAGCCGGGCAATGGTAGCTTTTGTAGATCTAGTTAAAAATTTCTTGTTTCTGTAAAGGAGGCCTAATTTTTTATGAATTGTTTTGATAGTTTGGTCTATGTAGATATCAAATTTTAGATTGTTGTCAATTTCGATCCTTAGCAGTTTGGTATGAGTCACAGGGGAGATAATAGTTTTGTTTTTAGACTCTAGGGTAAAAGCTGGGAGTGTTGTAGGTGTTCTTGATGGGTAGAAGAGGAGTTCGGTTTTATATGGGTTTAGAATGAGTTGAGAATTGGTAAGCCGGGATTCTACTGATAGAAATGAGTTCTGGGTTATGATGTGGAAGTCCTGTATGGTGGGGGCAGAGCATATGAGGATAGAGTCATCTGCATATTGTATCACAGATGCTTGGTGAGTGGAGATGTGGAGTTGGTTGGTAAAGAGAGAGAACAATAGTGGTCCTAAGATCAATCCTTGTGGGACACCTAGGGATACTGGGAGGAGAGTGGACAGGTGATGTTGCCACAGTTCAGCCTGTTCTCAGTCTGATAGGTAGTTTTGGAACCAGGTAACAGTGGAAGCACTAAGGTTGAGGGAGGAGAGGACTTTGATCAGTTTGTTGTGGTTTACCATATCGAATGCTTTGGACAGGTCTATAAGGTGGTACGAATTGCCCTGAATTTCTAAGTTGGTTGACTGTATTAGTAAAAGACATGAGGGCTGTAGCTGTACTACGATGGGGGCAAAATCCATGTTGTGTGATTGATAATAGATTTCTTTAAATAATTTCTTACTTTTCAGTATCATCTTAAAAAACATGGACAAAATGAAACTCCTTGGTCTTCTGGTTCAAGAGAATCCCCACCTACTTATAAACTCCAACAAGAACCACAATAGATAAAGAAATGCTGCCATCTCAGTTAAAGTAAGGACTACCAAAAATTGCTGCATCCTCAAAGAAAAAGACTACAACAATAAAAACTTTCTCTCTTTGAACATTTTGCCTGTAATTGGTTCATTGCGAGCAGTGCACTACCCTGGTACTCACACTTAAATAAATAAATATATTTTCAACATGCCATCGTGGAACTCCCAGTCATGAACTACATCTATGTCATGTAATTTTGTCTAAAACCTTGATGTGATGTAGTGTGATATCTATGAAATCATTCCTAAGGATGAAATTGCAGAGTGAGAATGGGATCTAAGATGAACAATCTGAAAATGAGGTCCAAAACATTTACATTGGGCAAAGTAATGACCCTGCATTTAACTTAGTGAATAATAACTTTGGCAGATTTTAACATTTTATGCTCATTTTATTTAAATATCTTATGTGAAATATCGTGTGTGAAACCCAGTCAAGAAATGACTGTCATTGAGCGGTTCAGTTCCAAAATGTGATTTTGCACAATAGGCATTAAAAATTGTTCATTGGGATGGTTTAATACAAGGAAGGCACCACAGAGCACAAAGTGGTTTTCCAATATAAGTATGTTAAATATAACACTCATTTAGCCATCACACTCCTAAACAGTTGTTTCTGAGATTTTGTGGGGAGATATGATGGCCCACATCACAACTGAGGTACTGAAAAAGAGTGTGAAATTCAGAGGTGATTTATACTTCTTGTCAGTGCTGGTGCAGATCTGTATTACAGAAGTCAAACGCCTGTAGATGTATACAGTGAGGAGACAGAGAAGAGAGGTTCTGTGACTGTTACCAGAGTTTGAGTGGTGCTCCTAAACTATGGCAACATTTTGTACCCAAGAAACATCCTGAATTGTTGATATACCAGAGATATCTCGCCTGTTTCTGAAAGGTACTTCGAAAGAAACATCCTGGTGAAAAAAACATGTTTTTTTTTTGTAACTGACTTTAGAGCTCTGATTCAAGTATGACCGGAATTTCTGTATGATACTAGCTTTGAATCAGAATAGTCGGTTGAAGACATGATTTTTAAGAAATATATGGACAAGGAACTTTAGAGGTTCTTTTATTATTGTAACGTATTCTTAACTGGCTGTACAAATGATATTACAGGGTCACCGTGAATTACAGGGCCCAATTACAAGAAGTTCAGACTCTACTGGCATTTAGCCTGGGAAAGATGCTGGGAGGAGACACTAAACTTGATATTAAAAATGGTATCTTGCAGAGCTGGCTTCATAACGTAAAGGGATAAGGCCATGGCTACAGCTCACATGACCTTGGGTTTATAGGCAGACAGGATGCTTGAGTACCTAGCTAGGTGGCATTAAGTGTCTGATGCCAGCTCAGCTGTCGCAGGTGGAGGAGTTTATTCATCCAACAGCAGGAGTGACACCCGAGAAGGTGGCCATGGGGAAGTGAGCATGCCAATGACAGTATCATTCTCCAGCTGAGTGTAAATGATGAATGGGGCCATGCACCTGAGCAGGAAGGCAGGATATTAGCCATTGCCCCATACCAGCTAGGTAACAGGAGGATGCACTAGAAGAAGAAAAGGAACATCTCCTGATTCCCCACAGCATGACAACCTGCAATCCCTGACTCTCACCTACTGTAGTTAGTGCATTAAGATGTCAGAATGTGTGTGTGGGAGGGGGTGAATGAGTGATGATAAAAGCTAGATGGTCACATGGAGATTAGGTGCACTTATAATGGCATGCTTTATCATTCACTAGTATTTTATTTTCACTTTTGAATAGAAATGTAGTTACATATGTAGGCCAACCAAAAGACTGTTGCACTTGTGGCCTGTTAGGCCATTTAAATAATGCATGCCAACAAAAGAAGTGTGATTTTTATAGAGACAAAGGGCATACCAGACAGACCTATCCTGTTGAATACACAAGCATAGCTGGACATTTCTTGTCTGACTGTAATATTAAGTCAATATGAGCGGAGGAGATACCTGTTGCTCAGAACAATGACTTGTCTGTGGAAAGTATGGCTACTCTAGATTGATAAAATGAAGCAGGGCTTACAGACCAAAAAAGGAGACAAAAGGAGGGGCTACTGATGTGCTTACTATGAAAACTGCTAATACATGTGAAGTTCTTCCATACTGTAAAGACAGAGATAACATAGCACAGGTCTGTTATGATGAATGGCAGACAATGTCAAACATAACCAAATACAGTACTACGTGACCTAGGCAGCTGCATTGGGCCCATGTTGGCTAGGGAGCCCAATTTGGCTTGAACGTCAATAAAAATAAAAATAAAAATCTCTTCCATAACTATCATAGGATGGAAGATGTCTGGAAACACCTCAATGGAGACTTTTCTAAAAACATAGGAGTGTTTTAGGACCTTGCAGGAGATTTTCTGTAAAGAACAGCAAGCCCCAAAAACCTCAGTGTCAGGACATTGTCCTAACATAAAACATGGGAGATTTGAAAAAGGTACTCAGGGGATTTCATATGATGTATGTGGAACAGAAGCTGAATGGCAGAGCAGCACTGTAGCCACCCAGCAATTTAGATAACAGAATCCGAGGGCAGATATGGTGTCTGCGGGAGCAGCCACGGGACTGAAACAGAATAGAAACTGTATTGTTTTTTAGCAAATGATTGTCAGTGTTTGTGCTATAAAATTTGAAATAAAAGTTTTAAATTAAATCCAAATACCTGTAATCATTGTAGAATTAAAGAACATAGTATGCACACGGACATGTTTGAACAGTGTTTATAGTAACTGAAGAGAAATTGTCAAATAAAAAGCAGGAAACTAAATGATTAAGTACCAGTCTGAACAGATATATCACAGTGTCTCGCATTCTGTATCAGGGCATTCCAAAAGGACTCATCATTGCATTTCATTCAAAGCAAACAATGAGCTTGAATTTCCAAACAAAATTACTTTCACAAGGCTGGCAACTGGTTACTGAGTACTTTGTAATCCTAACAAGTGCCGCCTACTGCAGTCACTTTTAAGCTGATATACCCCTAAATGAAAACATGGGTGCAATAATAAGTCCTGACCACCATTCTTCTTTCCTGTAATAAACATAGAGATGTACATATTTCAATCTCTGTCGCCACATAACGAAACAATCTCCATATGGGACTAAAAAGCATTTGATCTCAAACACACTTTAGAGCCAAATTGAAACATTTCCTCTCAGCTAACTGGCAATATGAATGCATTCTTTGCTGATGTCTGCATTGTATGTATATCTAATACTGTATTGTAATCACAAAGCATATCTCTTTGCTAGCAATAACTATTGACATCGGTTGTACTACTTTCTCATATAAAAAGTTTTTAATGCTTTATGCTACTTTTTTGATGTATCATAAACATGTATGTATTTCTAGCTGTATTAAATGAAGCATTTTCCTAGGCCTCTGCTAAAAATGGGATTCTTGACCAGTCAATCTATCCTGACAAACAAACAAGCAAACAAACAAAAATAAATATACATAACTAACGAAATAAATAAAAGTTAAAAGCTGACATGGAACGATTTTGTGATCACATTTGGATGGATTAAGTTAACTGAAGTTCTGTTATATAACTGATGCAAAATAAAAAAAAAAGGCAAGGTACTATGGAAGTAGTCCAGACGTTTTACTTGGGAAGAAATGCTTTGAAGTCGAATGAATGGAAAGACTGAAACCAAAAGATGTAAGTTTTTTTTTTCAGATGTGGAGATACCAAGTTATTTAAGAGTATTTTAGTGGCAGGTTTGAAACAGATAATAACTCCTGGAGTATAAGTGAATGAGAGAGTTAGGGGCAGGGTAGATGTGGACAGAAATATCAATTTAGAAGAAATAAAGAGATGTACATTTTTTGATGAAAGGGAATACACTTTTGTGATGGTCAGGGTTATGTTTTTTTAATGGACACTACAAGATGGGCAACTGAAATTAGTTAAATAATTTTTAAATGGCAGTACCACAAAAGGGGCTAGGAAAAGGTTTGTCTGTATTGTGAAGTGTTAAACCTGGTTTAGAAGACCGATTTTAATCAAGACTTATGTAAATGAAGAGTAACTGGAGACTTCAGTTATGTTAACCTCTGAGTATAAAATGTTAGATAAAATATTAGATTTTTAGATTAAATTGCTAGGTTAATAGACAGATGGGCATGGACGTCAGTAGAGTGTGCAAAGCTAAGAAAACAAGCAGAAAACCTGCATGGTAAAGACGATAACTGAAAGAGTTCAAGAATACAAACATTCATGGGTACTGATTAGTACAGATGACAAACAAGCATTTGATAATGTTCATATAAAAGCAATGATGTGAATACTAGATTTCAGTATTATGAGTAGCAGGTTTAAGGGGAGATATACGCATGTTTATGGTGAATCATTTGCCATTATTACTTTGAATCATTTCTTGAGACGCTTGATTATAAGATACTGAATAAGGATACTCATAAAGCTCTTTATTATTTGCACTTTGCATGAATTTAGTCATTGGGATAATTAAAAATCGGAGGATTGAGGACACCGTAGTATATTTATATATTTATTTTTTTAAACAATGAATGTCCAGCTCATCATATTTTCAGTGGAGTCCCAGGGAACAAAGCTCCAAACATATATAAAACCCATAATTAGAAAATAAACATACATGCATGGGATGCATTCTTTTCTGTGGATAAAGATATACTGAAAAATGCAGACCGCTGACACCATATATGCAGGCATAACATGAAGCTAGATTAGTTAATACTTGCTAATAAATGTTTGAAATATACAGTCAAATGAAAAGAGCGTTGGATATAATCACATAAAGCATGTGTAAAAACAACATCGTACAAGTTTTATATTACCCCACAGATGCATTTTTGACTAGTAAAATGCTCATTTAATGCATACTTAAATTCATGCCTGTTTGAGATGGACCTTGCACTAAACAAAAGACTTTTCCAAAGATTTCCCTGTACTTCATGTAATATGCAGCTGTACCGATTTACTGATTTAGGGATATAAAAGAGAATTTTCACATTCACAGTGATTCAGTGATTATGCTGCCTGCCTCACAGTTCCAGGGTTTGTTTGTAAACTCCAGTCATTCTATGTCTGAAGTCATCATATCCTCTGCATTGATTACTTTTTTTTGAAAATGTGGCCTTAGTCATAGTTGAAAATGGTTAAGAAATAAATACATTTTTAAAAAGAAAAATTAAAAAACGAATAGATGCGAGCAATACCTCTCAACTGTACAGATTTTCGCAGAATGTCCAGATTTTTGCCTTATATTTTTGGTCTGTTTCTCATAAAATTGTGGTTTTCTGGGAAACCACTGGCAAATCATTGAGGGTTGAAGTCAGAAGAATAATGACAGACATTTGAGTTTCAGACTTCATACCCTTCAGAAAATTTATGCAAATGCAAAACCTGTTATTCAAAAAGTATCCCTATTTTTGAGCCTTTGTCCCCCCATTCTTTATGGCTTTGTCCAGACTTCTTGGTATAAGAGGTTAAGAGGTATGGCGAGCATCCTTCAAGGCTTATGGCAGATGGTGCAGAAGATTAAGGCTGTCAGCTGTAGTTCCTGTAGTACAGGGTTTGATTCTCTCATTTGCCTACTGCATGACCTTGAGCAAGTCACTTAACCAGACAGTGCTCCCTGGTTTCACTAAAAAAGGGGTTATGTGCCTATAGGCCTATCTGGCAAACAAATGGGTATTATAACTCTTTTGTAGAAAGCTTGTTCTCAAACTGAAGAGCCGTTTCCCATCCATTAAGCTGTGGACATTATTTAGATGTGGCATTTATTTATCAAGCTTAATTTGTTTTAGTTATTCAAAAGTTTTAAGTGGGATGAGCCAATTGGAAAAGAGTCACATTTTTAACAGAGGCCCAGGGTAAAAAAGATCTGGTTACATAGGTCACTTATGCATTTATATGTGTGTGTATGTGTGTATGTATACACACACACACACACACACACATATATATATATATATATATATATATATATATATATATATATATATATATATATATATATATAGAGAGAGAGAGAGAGAGAAAGAGAGATATTATATATATATTGCACTCTGCCCACATAACCTATGAAAGACTCTTTTACATGTACTTTTACATTCACCTCTACTCCATGCTGTTTTCCTACAAAGCTCCCTCACTATGAATTTAACTTTGAATGTATATACTGTAAATATTGTACATACTTTTCTATCTCTCTTCTCTCTCCCCCTTCTGTGACTGATTCTCATTACTGCCTACATATAAAAGTTGATGCTATCTAACAAAGATAATCAACGCTGCCATGCATGCACTCCTCTTTCTCTATTGTACATCTGCCTCTCTCTGAAAACTCCAATATCATGCATGTATTTAAAGCAAATAATGTACTTTCCTGCTTTACTTCTCCCCTACTCTACTGCAAATTGTATTTACAGCAATCCTTCAAATATTAGTTTTTATAACTACTCACAGATGATTTACAATTGTTAGTTTTTAAAACTATGTACACATTATCTACTGCCTCTGTCCATCTTAAATGCTGTACTAATGGTTTCCCTAATCTACTATGTAAATGTGCGTAATGCATGGTCTTCTATTTTGCAATTGTACTTTTCTAAATCTCATGATATAATACTACTTTTTGTATTACTTCTATGTAATATGGAGTTTTTCTCCCCGCGCCTCCACTGAAAAAGGGCTCCTTGAGCCCAGTGAACCTCTCTGGTTACCAAACTGGAAATAAATAAATAAATAAAATAAATATATCTATATCTATATATACATCTATATATAGATAGATATATATATATATATATATATATATATATATATATATATAGATATAGATATATCTAGATATATATTGATATAGACAGATATAAAGAGAGAGAGAGAGAGACAGATATTTTTTCAGTAGAGGAAGATATGTGAAGGCTGCTAGCCTAGCTAGACAGAATTTTGTAGATAATTCTGTCATTTGTAAATATTAATATAAGCCACAGGTGTGTTCTCTTAAATGTGAAAAGACTGTATTGGATGTTGAACTGCAAAAATGTAACAACAGTGCACTCTGCTGTAAGAAAGCTGATAAATCAAGCATTTTATGATGTTTTGATCTCAGGGCTTCGAGCCGTGGTGTCTGAACCAGCAGATTCTTTTTATTGTTTTGAGACTACAGTTAATTGCTAGATTTTACATATATAATGTCTTTAATTGCTGTAGTTTCCTGACCAGGTGCAAGCTTACTAAGAAATGTTAATGTACAGTTTCTGTTAGCCTGGGAAATCAGAGAATTGTTAAGAATGATGTAATCTAAAATGAGTCAGCAGGATGCATTAGCAATTTAAAGGACTTTCTCAGAGACAGAGAGAGAGCTATTTAGTTTGTCTGGAGAACATCCAACTCATCAGCACTCTGCCTGTGCTCTGTATATAAGTAGGATATTAGACTTTAGTGTCTCTCTTAGAAACAGCTAGGAAATAGGAAGATTAGACTAGTTGCTTTCTGTATTGATGTCAGAACTATTCTACTGTATTATTTTAAGCATTTTCCTGTGATCTCTGAACTCTTGACTAGCACTGTGTAGTAAAAAGTATTGTCTTGTGTTTTTTATTATTTATTATTAAATATTTTTAAACCTTTCAACTGTGGCTGTTTTGTGTACAGATAATTTAAGCTCTGCAGTACATTGCATGTATATAGTGATACTGTACAAGGCCATTCCAAATAAGCCTTGCTGCTCAGTCACACTTACCATTTGGATAATAATATTGCACAGTAATAATTAGACACCCTTTGGTAAGGGCCTTTTTAGTAGCTGATAAGTAAGGGTCCTAGTGGTAGTGATTACTACCTTATAGCCTGGACAGAAGGGGCACATGTAGTGAACCTGTACCAGCCTTCCGCAGGAGTGTCTGTGTGGTTGTATATAAATCATATCTCAAAGTGTGTGTGTGTGTGTGTGTGTGTGTGTGTGTGTGTGTGTGTGTGTGTGTGTGTGTGTGTGTGTGTGTGTGTCAGCTACTTAGGCAGGGACATGAAGCACTGGTTGGACAGAAAGAGTGGTAGGAAGACTTGACTTGGGACCCTGGCTAAGGACCCAACTCTATAGCTGTGCTAGTGGGGAGTCTTACTGGGAATCTAGAGAGAAAGGGAGAAACCAGCCCCAGACTAACTGTGACCTCTGTGAGCTCTTAAGGGAAATTGTACTTTATTGTGTGTTTTTGTTATCCTTTCCAATGTGGGCGCCCCTCACTGGTGGTGGTGATGAGGATTGAGGCTCCTTAATTACTGGGCCAGTGCATGGGCATCACAGATGGCAACACAGCATTAGTTATAAAGGTTATAGTTATAAATTGCAGTCAACATACTGTAAACATTGTAATCCAAACAAACAAATCCGAACTGCAACTCAGGAAACAAACAAAGGTATTGCATAAGTAATTAAGTAACACATGATATCAGCAACAAGTCAAATACAAAAACAGCAACTGTGAAAACCTGTAAAGAACAAAAATGTATGCATGTATACAGTCCATGTGGTTTGTATTAAAGTGAGCATTTGTGCTACTGTTGTAGGTCTGAAGAAGTCTTCTAAATTAAGACGAAAAGTGCTTAACCGTTTATTTTTGTATCATACTGTTTAGTTGCAAAGTAATAAACCTGTTTTTACTTTTTTTTGCTTTGGAGACTTTGTGTCCTTGAGCCTTCATTTGTTTCCTGAGATACTGTAAACATTAACAGAAGTAGAAACATCTTTTTTTTTTTTTTTTTTTTTTTACAAAGTAAGCATATATTGCACCAATATATACAAGTTAAAGAAGCCTTTGTTACAAAACTAAAACACGGTTATGTTTTCTTTTTCTGTAATGTGGGGAACTAGGTGGAACCCAATTAGAAGGGTGTTTTACATGGGGCACAAGCAGGCATAGGGATGGGGGTTACAAATCCACTGGTACAGCTTGTACTACTATTAATTACTTTTATCTTTAGGTTATTTAGACAGAACTATGTGGTGCACTTCAGCTATAAAAGGTGAGATAAAAGGGTGGTAGGATAGGTGAAAAAATGTTAAGATGTGGAGATATGATGTGTTAGGTAACAATATGCTGGATTTTTTTCACTAGTTACATAAGTCATAAATATGGTATATGAATAGGGTAGGTGGGAAAGAAAGCCTGTATGGGAAGATTGTACAGGAATTTCATTTGAAGCCTGAGTGAGAGACTTTACTATGACGATACAAAAGGGTATTTCTAACAGAAGGAAGCAGTGAACTAAGGACAGTCCTTTGTGGGAATTCACCTCAAGACTGACACATAAAAAGAAATATCTCAGTTGTAAAGAAAATGAGGCATGAGGCTTACTTGGAAACATGGGTGTTGCCAGGCATACTCTTTATAATCTAGTGAGCACATTTTTTTCTGAGCATCATATCAACATGGATTTTTTTCAGGTCATATTATGTCTACAATTGTCTAAATGAATGCATTTAACAACAGAAGCAATATTGCTAATCTAAAAAACAATATTTTTAATAGTTTTAGAGGGAACAGTTGAAAATGTTACTTACATTTATTAAGTGCTCGGGGGCAGCATTTTTGACAGATGTGACCATTTTTAAGTTATAGGTGTCCGGGGGGGGGGGGACTAAGAGCTTGTGAATACAACATGGAATTTACTTGCTACACCCTTGCTTGGAAAGGATATGTATGGTAAAAGCCTGTTCAGGTCAAGAGGAATATGGCAACATATCTTCCTAAAGTGTGAAGGAATTACAGGCTTTTGGCATTTGCTGGGAGATAAGTTGTATATAAAAACTTAAGTTTAATAACTGAAGATAGTATAGCATTTGCACAGTGGTCAGATGTCAGGCCACTGAAAAGAAACTGAATGTAGATTTTTATTATGCTTTGACATACACAGATATAAAAATGTGACAACCTCTGTAATAAAACAATTATTGAAAATGTGCCTGTGGATATCTTGATTTATTTCAAATGAATTTTGTTAGAAGAACAGTTCTCTATAATAATTTATTATTGAAAGATAGTTTTGATAGACAGTGGTGTAAACAATTGTTATGATACTTTATGCTGTTTTGTTATTTTTGGTTTGTTTTAAGTATGACTATGAAATTGCCTGATATTCTTTTTCTAACATCAAACCAAACTACTACCAATGAAATATTGATTTAATGTCTTCTGCAAAAGACAAAAAATATTAAGAAAGTTCTTTGGGTCCACTAACAGAAAATAGAAAGACAGTACAATACAGATATGACATAATACATTTTATTGGACTGACATAGCTTTTGCAATTACTTGAGCTTTTAGGCTATCAGGAGCCCTTCATCGACTCCCAAGGCAGTGTTCCTACTAGCTATACTAAGCTGAGACTGTACAAGTGTGGGGAATAAGGAAAAACTCCTTACCTTACTGTTAATCTCGCACTAACAGCCAGGAGCTCAAACACATCCTAAATTCCACTGACAGACACACACACACACACACACTGATATGAATTAAGGCTAGTAATGTGCTGTACCTTTATAGACCTCAGCCATGCTTTTGACACTGCAAACCATATCTACTTACTTCAAACTCTGTCCTTCATTGGTGAAGAACAGTTTTCATTAAAATAGTTTAGGACCTAGCTTAATAACAAAATCTATTTAAGTAAATGCGCAAAGTAGTCTGTAATTCCCTTGTAAGAACACTTGAGTTGTATCACATGGATTGACACCTAGACTTCTATTGTTTTCAGTCTTCATTGATATTTTTCCCAAAGAAATGTTCAGACTAAGAACAGTGATACTTTTTTCACATTTTTGGGTACCTGTTTCTCTTGCCACTGACATTCTGCACCCATCCATGTTATCTCTTCCCTCAAAAGCCACCCTACAGCTGGAGATGTAGGTGGTCTTGCCAATTTAGAAGTGGAGCCCTACATCTCCAGGGAGAGGGAATGACCCTGTAGTCTATGACCTTCTAGACTTCCATTCTGATTGTATTTGTACATCTTATTTTCAAGCTCTCTGTACATCTTATTTTCTGATTTAAGAAAGGCAAGAGCTCTGCGGCCATTATATATGTGGCTAGGGGGAGTGTATCTTAGGATGTGGAGGAATAGGGAATCCCTAACTGGATAGAGCTTGTGTACCATCACATGCATTGATTCTCATGATGACAGCTCACTCAATCCTCCCTGCTGCACTGATGAAGACCTACCTAAAGCTAGACAGCCCCTGATGGAGTATACTTTGCTGCATGAAAAACCAATAATAGAAAAACGGCTCAGGGTACAGAGAGGTGCATATAACCAGAACTGACCAAACTAAAAAACAAAATGCACCAGACTTACACGACCCAAACATTTATTAAATAAAATACAACAAACCAGGAAACGTAAGCGCTTTCACAACTGCTACTGTCGCTTCATTAGACAAAATAGATATCTAAGCAATTAGTTTATATACCATTTGTTTAACAGTCAGCTGATGCTTGCAATACACTGTTAAACAAATGGTATATAAACTAATTGCTTAGATATCTATTTTGTCTGATGAAGTGACAGTAGCAGCCGTGAAAGTGCTTACGTTTCCTGGTTTGTTGTATTTTATTTAATAACTGTTTGGGTCATGTAAGTCTGGTGCATTTTGTTTTTTAATTTTCATGAAAAACCCCATGTCCCCTCCAAGAAAGGTGAGCTCATATATGCTGCTCATTTCCATGCCCTCCCCTTCACTTGGCTCCTCCAGCATGATTTACTAATGAAACTCAGGTCATCTGGGTCACAGTCAGTACTCATCTATGCCATGGAGCTGTCAACAGTGATTTTTCTGATTCCTCAGTCATCTGGCAAAAGTCCCATTGTCAATCACAAATAAAAAAAAGCTTAGAGGAAAACATAGTTAAAGTAGTCAGCCTGACAATTCACTGCCATTTCAAGATACATACACACAAAATAGATCGATAGATAGATACACGCACATTACTTGCTACATAAAAAAGGCTCAATATATTCACTATATGTTGACCTGTAAATGCTTCAACACAGTGAAATCAGATGCAATCTTTCAAGTAATAAGTTTATATATTGATTTCACTTTATTATTAGAAAATTCAACTAAGTTCAGGGTAGTGGTTCAGTGTGTGGTGCACTTTTATAGAAAAACTAACCTGGGTGTGTGAGTCATGTGAATGGATGGGTGTTGGTGCTTGTGAGTAAAGCTATGATGATGCAAAATGCCTGTCTCTTGTCTCATACATTCCAAGGTCTCATGTCTACAATGGTGTTCTTCCCCACTAATGCATCTTTCAGGGATGTCAGTATGTCAGTCTGGAAGATCAGACGTGCTATCACAATGGAGCTCAAGGTGGAAACATTAAACATTTATTTTGATTTCAATCACTTAGACACTGCTATAATATACTAGGTATTCAGCTTCACCTTTATTAACTGTTTTATTACTAAGGAACTGTATCAAAACCTATTATCACATATCAAATTATGTAACAGAACAAATAGATAACACCAGTAATTAAAAAAGTATACAACAAAAATACAAGAATAAATCTATAATGAAGCTACACTACATCTGTCTGAATGATAAATGTAGTAGATTGACTAAATTTAACAACAGAGGGATATGATTTAAATTGGAGCATAATTTATGAGACAAGGACTGTACTTTGGACAAAAGCCAGATATAACAGAACTGTCTAAAGGATGTGCAGAAACATGCCAATATAAGGCACTCCCACAGCCACCACAGTATAAGGTTTGACAGGTGCAGGGCTATATAAACAAAACAGTGGAAACCAGTGGTCTCCAGCTCCTTCTCTGGGAAACAAAGCACAATGCCCTGGCAAGACAATATGGCACTATAAACTCTCTCAAGTAAACAGGACACAAATCATGCAGAGGCACCCGTACTAACACCATGATGTTCAAGATGCTATAGTTTCATAGGTAGGTACTAGGCTATCAGCCCTAGGGCCTATACAAGCCTAGCCATAACAATTCTCTGGCTATTGCTTCCCACAAATATTTACTTTCCTGGACCCTTGTCTAGCAGGGCTACTGATGTGATCCCCAGGGGTGACTTTCTTATCTCCCATCCAATCGTCAAGGTTCCTCTTGAAGAGGGCCATTGAGGTGCTCTGCCTGACATGTATAGGCAGCCTATTCCAGAGTATGGGGAGTCTCTGGGTCAAAAACCTATCCCTCCAGCATGTTCTATTCATCATGATGACAAGGTTAAGATCCCTGGAGCGTGTGGCTTGGAGGGATTGGGATTTCTTTAAGTGTAGCATGTCCAACAACTCTGGGCTTGACATGTATGTTAGGCAGAGATTGCCTCTGAGTAGGTGATATGCAACAGAGTATAGCTAGAGTTTCTTTAGACAGTCACCATAAGGCATCTGCTTTAGACCTGTGATTCTTTTTGTGAGGTATTTCTGTGGCCTTTCTAGTTGCTGCAGATGTCTTGTGAGGTACATACCAAATGGGGCATTGTATTCTATAATGGATCTGATGAGGGATGAGTACACAGGGACAATGACCTCCTTTTTTCTGGATGTAAAGCCCTTAGTGATGAGGTTTGCCACGTGGAAGGATTTTGTAACTGTTGTGGCTATGTGGTTATCAAAGATGAGTCCACTGTCCATCTGTGTCCCTAGGTCCCTTATCACACTTTTGGTGTTTAGTGTACTGCCACCTATATTGTTGTTCACAGGTACGTGTTTTTTTCCAAAGGGGACAACTATACATTTTTTGGCATTTAGCTTGAGTCCATCTGTTTCGGTAAGGCCCTTTTGTAGTATATCCACATCATTTGGGGATTCAATAATGGCTCCCAGCTTGCAGTCATCTGCGAACTTTGTAAGCCAGCGTCCCTTAGTGTTGGCCTGTATTTCAGAGAAGTAGATGCCAAACAAGAGTGGTCCCAGGACAGAATGCTGCAGAACACCACTTGTCACTTGCCTGGAGCTGGATTTGGAGTCAGCTACTTTTACAGTGTATGTTCTGTCAGTAAGCCAGTTTGCAACCCATTGACTGATGTGGGGATTAATGCCCAGCTTAGTAAGTTTATCTATGATTCCAGAGTGGGGGATAGTGTCAAAAGCCTTGGCAAGGTCCAAGTAGGCTTTGTGAACCACCTTACCCTTATCCATGGCTCTGGAGACTGATTCGAAGAAGTCAATCAAGTTCAGGAGGCAAGATCGGCCCTTCATGAACCCCACCTCATGAACCCAAACTGGGTGGGGTCCAGTGTTTGAAGGTTGCCAATGTCTTTATTGAAGATTGCCAATGTCTTTGCTTATAAGTTCCTTGATAATACGTTCCATGGCCTTGCAGATCAGGCTCGTCAGGCTGATGGGATGGTAGTTCTCGGGATCCAAAGTGGATCCCTCCTTGTGGAGTGGGATGACTGCAGCTGTGGGCACTCTGTGGGCACGAAGCCTGAGGTGAGGCTATGATTAAACATGACACATAGGTGAGGTGCCAGTTAATTTTGTAGTTCATGCAGTACATGGCCTGGGATGTCGTCTGGTCCCCAATATCCTGTATTCTTGGCTTTGGAGAGGACGTTTTTTACCTGAGTGGCCGTGATTACCGGAATTTGGCATTCTATCGGTATTGAGATGGGCCCTTTAGGGGGTGAGAGGGGGGTGAAGTTGGCACTGAATCTATCTGCCAGGACATTGGCAATATCCTTGGGATCAGTATATCTAGTGCCATTCTGCTGTAGCTCAGAGCAGATCTGAGTATTGCCATTTGGATTCTTGACATAGCTATAGAATGCCTTGTGGTTGTCTTTGGAATCTTTGGCAATTTTCTTTTCATAACTAGCTTTGCAAGACTTTATGAGGGATCTCAGCTTTCTACTGAGGCTGGTGAGGGAGTTTTTTGAATCCTGGGTTCTTCCTCTTTTTTTCAACCATTTTTTTCCTTCTGTTGTACAGCTTGTTTATGGCAGGGGACCACCAGATTGGCTTTCTTTTTTTAGAGGACAGCATCTTGGTTCTATTTGGGATGGCTCTGTCCATGCAGAAGTGAATGTGCTTGTACAGCACCTTAGTGTAGGATTCAGCAGTTGAACTTCCAGGTCCCATCTGCATGGGTGTCATGAAGTCTGTTACTTCTGACTTGAGAAGCATGAAGTTGGCTTTGGAGAATTTTTTTACGGAGGTTTCCTTGAAGGGGGGTGGGGGTGGGATGTGGATGTCAAGGGTGATTAGCTTATGGTCTGATCTGACCAATGAGGGGGTGACCACTGGTGTGGGGCATCGATCTCCCATGTTGGTAATGACAAGGTCTAGAATATTGGTACCCCTGGTGGGACTATGAATTAGTCGCTCTAGGGCATTGGAATTTATGAATTCCAAGTACCGTTGAGCAAAGGTGTTGGTAGTCGAGTAGGTTTCCCAGTTAATGGCAGGGTAGTTGAAATCACCCAGTATTAGGGTGTTTGGTTGTATCTTAATATTTTCCAATATGTTTAGAAAGGTGTAGTGAGAATCATAGGGCATGGTGGGGGATATGTAGCAAGCTACAATTTGTATTGCAGTCTCACCTAGTGTTAGTTCCACCTGGAGAATTTCAGATGCATTGTGTTGGGCAACAAGCCTCGAGGTGTGAATATCCTTGGTGAATATGGACACTCCTCCACCTTTAGTGTTTCAGTCCTGGTTTGGTGGCCAAAAAGTGTGGTATGAGTTGTAGCCTGGCATTGCAGGGGTGCTCTCTGGAGCTTTGAACCAGGTTTCAGTTACTGCACAGATATCGATGTTCTCCATTTTTAGGAGAGCCTCGAGAGAGTGCGTCTTGAGGTTTAGACTTCTAGCACTGAGTAGCATTATATTCAGATTTTGCTTGCTTGTACCCATTACGGTGGTAGTTTTGTCCTTTGAACCTTGCCTAAAAAAAGGCACTATAGGCCAGTAACTTGAATCCTAGGTGCAACAGGTGCAAACCATCTCTTGCAAAGCATCATGGTTTGTCAATCATGTCGTCCCAGGCAGACAGATATTGGATCCCCTGTGAATGACACCAGAAGCTTAGCCAATTACTGAAGTCAATCATTCTGTCCTTATACTGTGGTATCATTCTGGGCGATGGCAGGATGCTACTCAGGGTTAGGGTCTTTCCTGCCTGGGCTACTTGATCCAAGAGCTCTTCCATGTCTCTTTTCATGTATCCAGGGAGGTACATCTCAAATCATTCACTCCAACATGGACAATGACAGAGTCGTATTTGTACTTGTTGTGGAGTGACCTGAGTGTGTGCATTATGTGGCGGATCCTGGCACCTGATAGGCAGCTGACTGTAATCTTCTCCTTGTTCAGCCTGGTGAGTGGGACATCAGTGTGCCTGACTATAGAATCACCTATGACTAAAGTGTTGGGTATGTTGTCTTGCCTTAGTGGCTGCTGTTGGGTGGCACACTGGTGTTGTGAACTATGTAATGCTTTGGTTGTGTTTGGGGGTGGTGGTGTTTGTTTGCGTTTCAACTTCGGAGGTCCTTGTTGCTTGGGCAGGTTAATGTTAAGAGCCTCTGCATATGTTGGTTTTGTGTTGCTATGTGTGGGTTTTGGTGGTGTGGGTTTTGAAGGACTATGTGTTGTTTGAAGTGTTGTTTTGGTGTTAACCTTCGCCTCTTGACTGTATAGCACAATCTTGGCTGGAGAGAGCTTTGCTTCCAGCTTGGCTATGTAAGTGCATCTCTCACAGATTGCAGTGTTTGGTGGTAGGAGGAGAGGGTTGTCTGTGTACATGAGGCAATTGCTGCATTGCCTCAGTATGCCGAGATTCACCAGGTGGACAGGAGAAATCACCGGAAGCTGACCCTTGGACATGCTTGGTTAGATGCTATGATATACTACATACAATATGAGATATACACAAGGAAGCTTGAGATGATGGACATGAAGTGCCTGAGAAGGGTAGAAGGATGCACATTGTGGGACAGACAAAGAAATGAGGATATGAGAATAGAAACTAAAATAGACCCAGTTGTAGAAAATGTCAAGGAGAGGAGATTATGATGGTTCAGTCACATGTACAAAAAACAGAAATCAATCTGGTAAAGCAGATTTGGCACAGAGAAAAATAAGCCAAGAGGAGACAAGAATGCCCAGCCAACAGATGGATGGCATGCATAACAGAAAACCTAAGACTGTTGAAGAAGATAAGAAGAGTGTCTCTTGAATCAAGATGGGTGGCTAGAGTTAACATAACATCCTAACCACATGTAAAATTGCAAAAAAAAGAGTTGATGTTTGTGACAGCCTCTCTACCCCGGGCTAGTAATCAAGGAGCCTTAATCCTCACTACTGACACCAGTGAGAGGTGGTCACTAAGAACAGGAATGGATTTACACAGTATTTCAAATGCAGCTCTCTGCATCAAGCAAAATGTCCCCCAAGAGCACACAGGGAACCCACTCCAGACCTGAGACTGGACTCTCTGTTTCTCCAGATCCCAAACAAGACTTACTTTGGAGTGCTTTGTCTCAATTCCAAGTAGCTGATACATCCATACCTGGGTATTTTATTTTTACACACATACACACACATATACACACACACACACACACACACACACACACACACACACACACACACACACACACACACACACACACACACACACACACACACACACACACACACACACACACACACCTAGGAAAGGCTGACATAGATTTACTAGCTGTGCCTCCCTCCTTTCTGCAGACTATAAGGTGACTATGCTGCCACCAGCCAACCACTCTCAGGATCTTACAAGGTTATCCAATTATATTGAGTAAAATCAATACTAACATAAATGGTGGAGTGTAACCAAAACAGCTAGGCTTTTTGGAGCGGCCAAGGCATCACTAAAATAAGCACAAGTACTCTCAAGACTTTAGAAGTATTCTCTAAAAGACCAGCCACAATGAAAGGTGTGAAAATATTCACTAATAAATAATAAAATAGAAAACATGAGAATACTAAATATCAAAGTACAAAAAGACACCAGAATTTCAATCACAGGAGAAGTAAAAATAACACAGTTGGACAGATTCAAACAGATGCAGGAAAAACACAACTTAATTAATCTCACTGTATTTCCTGACTGTCAAAAGAATAACTGTTCCCTAGCTAACTTAACTAATACAGCAAGGCAAGATTAGATGCTAAGATGCTTAATTCCACAAGGCAAAGTGATGAGCTTCAAACTTTTAACTCAGTCAACTAACTGTCTGTGATAACTGTCAATGATCTTTATATCATGTTCCAAAGAAAACAAAACCAAACAAATCACTGTAACAGTTCCATCCTCTCAGTGCTGGTTATGGAATTACATCATATTTGATCACCCGACTCTGGTACAATACACACTCAGAGCTTTGGTAAGATCTGTTGCAGTATTTGAAAATTATAGAACAATTTCAAAAACTTCTTCTTTTCCCATCCAGAATTCTCTGTTTAAACATATACATTTAATCATTTATAATAACACTTGATACATTTTAACACAAGCATCTGTACAAGTCATTGCAATAGTCAAATGACACAAATTTATTTGCAAAACTCCAGCTAACTATGCTGATATATGTTACCCATGCACTGCTTTATTTCCCGTGGCACAGATGGCAATACCTCACATCGTCACAGTGTTTATAATGACAGTGATGGTACTGAACCAAGAGCTAAGTGCTAAACATGCATCACAGGTATAATATGGTGGTAATGAAGCATACCAGGATGTATCTTTATAGCACAGTTTGGTACAAGCTGTAGACAGTCAGTTTCATTGTCAGGAAATTCCAGGTAGAGAACACTGCAGTAGTCAAGATAATATGAGATTAGACTACCAATGCTTTGCCCCTGGAGATATTCCATGAATATAAACATGGTGATTTAACCACAGCTGACTCTTGGTCAGCCAGTTTTGTGGGATCACACTTAGACTGTGCATGTTACTTACAAACTCAGGTCTGCCACCACTACAGAAGATACATGATGAAAATGGCAAAGCAGAAGAATCTCTTGGAATAGAGTGACCTGCCATGGCCTCAATTTTGGAAGTAATAAGTAGGCCACTGATGGGTGGCCTGAAGGTCACAAGCAAAGTAATGCACATCATAGGATCATAGGAGGTTACTAGGTTAATGGCTCTGCAGACCTATTCATGGCCTATATTGAGGAGGTCATGATCTATGATTCCCAATCATAATATCTATATGTGTGAAATGGATATTTGGTGACGTTATCTGGATGATTGTTGGTTGGTGTGGAAGGCTGATGAGGTTTATCTTCAAGAGTTTGTTGACTATCATAATGATAATGTATAGGGAATTGAATTCAAGATAAATTATCATAAATCTGGGATTATTTTCCTTGATGTTGAGATCAATAGAAATTCTGATGACACTTTGTCTACAGTATTATACAGAAAATTTCCTGAATACAATTCCCTTTTACATGCTACCAGCTTCCACCCACAACATATCATCCAGAACATCCCAAAGTCTCAATTCCTTAGAGCCAGAAGGATATGCTCTAGTCAACATACTTTCGCTTTAATTCGGGATGATCTTGTTTGTAGGTTTAAGGAGAGAGGCTATCGTCCAGGTACGACTAGTTCTGCCAAAAATTGGGCCTCTAATCAAAATAGGTCAGATTTGTTATGCTATAAAGTGAAGAATAGAGATCATTCCAATGAGCCGGTGCATTTTGTTACTACTTATGGAAAAAATACTAGGGGATTTATGAATATAATCCACAAACATTGGAACATTTTGATGGCAGAGGAAAAACTGTATCCTTTTTTAAGGGATAGATGTTCATTCTCCTTTAGGAGATGACGAACATTGGGTTCAATGTTTAGACATTATAAGAGGGCTTTTCTTGATTCTAAAGTTTCCACACAGTTTTCCTTAACAGGGAGACCGGTTTTGGGTTGTATACCATGCGGTCATTGTTCATACTGTATTCGGGTACAAAATACCAGAGAGTTCAGTAGTTGGAACACTCCTGAAGTTTTCAATATTGAATTTTGGGCTAATTGCATTTATCTGGTCACTTGCACATGTTTTTCATTTTATGTGGGGCAAACTTCGAGGCCGTTTCGCTTAAGGATTGGGAACATCTTAGCAATATAAGAAATAAATGGAAGAATAATGCTCTATATAAACATGTCTTGAAGCATCATTCAGCTTCTTTTCAATTTACTGTCATTGA